>NW_021702581.1:0-6133 GCF_005190385.1 Monodon monoceros
CTCCGACAGGTCTGTGACCCTGGGCATCACTCTGTGTGGCCTCCCTCCACCTGGTCTTCCAGAGACTTCCACTGCACCCGGGGCACCAGGCCTCTGTCTCCACCCACCACCCACCCCTCCTCTCCCTGACTCCTGGGTTCCTCTCATTAGGAGAGGGTTTTCTTGAAGTTGTCTCCCACTCATGGGCCAGATAATATAATTAGAAAACAAGCCAGAGCTGCAGCCCCTTGTCTATCCTGACTCTCAGGAGCCCACACCTGTTCCTTGGACCTGGCGGATTCAGAAAGTTCCATTTTCTGCAAATGTGAGCCCCTGAGGGGTGATTATTGGCTGGCCTGGGAAGCCTGACCATGCCGGCCAGCCCTCCCCAGGTGTGCCTGGGTTGAGATCAATATAAACACCACACCAGGCAGCAAGAGCCCCTGCAGCTGTGCCTGACGCCATTTTCTCTACCCAGTGAGCAGTCTCGGGGCTGCGCTGGTGGGAGGGAGTGAGAGGCCACGGCTTTGTGGGTGGCCCAGTTTGAGTGGGGCTCTGCTGGACTTTCTGCAGCAGTTGCCAAGATGCCACCTGCTAAAGAAGAGGATGTGTCACCCATACCTGCCGCTGGAATTTCTCCCTGGGCAGAGGTGAGGAAGGAAGAAAGCAGTGGGGGCCGGGACAGCAGGGGTATCTCAGGCAGGGAAATGGAAAGCTTCCAGAAGAGTACCCAGGGCCAGGTCCATCCTGGCTGGTCTGCAGGCACCAAGTCAGCTGGCATGCTGTCGCTCATGTGGCTCCATGGCCCTTCCTCTAGCCTTTCAAGTCCTTGTACATATTCAGGTGTTTTACCTGGGAAGGGTGGGAACATTTCAGCAGCAGCTGGCCTGGGGCTCGGCCCACGTTTACTCACAGATGCCTCGGCACGGTCCCCCAGCTTTGCAATGAGGACGCTTGTTGCGTGGGGCCTGCTGGCTGAATGGGAGATGATTCCCCACCACTGACCAACTTCAGAATTGTTTACAACTGGAGCAAGTGCCCTGATACGGTTTTCCTCTGTGTAACTGGTGGGTTCTGTTTTTTTTTTTCTTTTTTTCATTTTTGGTTCAAGGTAGATTTTATTCCTCTTTTTTGTATTTACAGATATAAGCATGGAAATAATTTATTCATATAAATACATGTATGTGAAGGGAAGAATATTTTTTCTGTTTTAATTTTTTTAATTTTATTTTTTTAACTTTGAATTTTATTTTATTTTTTTATACAGCAGGTTCTTTTTGGTTATCTCTTCTATACATATAAATGTATACATGCCAATCCCAATATCTCAACTCCTCCCACCACCACCCCCAACAGCTTTCCCCCCTTGGTGTCCATACGTTTGTTGTCTACATCTGTTGCTGTATTTTTGCCTTGCAAAACGGTTCATCTGTACAATTTTTCTAGGTTCCACATATATGCATTAATATACAAGATTTGTTTTTCTCTTTCTGACTTACTTCACTCTGTATGACAGTCTCTAGATCCATCAACGTCTCTACAGATGACCCAATTTCATTCCTTTTTATGGCTTAGTAATATTCCATTTTATACTTGTACCACATCTTTATGCATTCGTCTGTCTGTGGGCATTTAGGTTGCTTCCATTACCTGGATATTGTAAATAGTGATGCAATGAACATTGCGGTGAATGTCTCTTTTTGATTTATGGTTTTGTCTGGGTATATGCCCAGTACTGGGATTGCTGTATCATATGGTAATTCTATTCTTAGTTTTATAAGAATCTCCATAATGTTCTCCACAGTGACTGTATCAATTTACATTCCCAACAATCGTGGAAGAGGGTTCCTTATCTCCACACCCTTTCCAACATTTGTTGTTTGTAGATTTTCTGATGATGCCCGTTCTAACAGGTGTGAGGTGATACACCATGGAGGAGTCTATTTCGTTGAGCAAAGAGTAGGTCTTGTCTATTACATATTTGGCTTATGGAACGGTATGTGTGCTAATTTCAATCTCTGGTTTTATACAGCACCCCAACTCAACTTTCCCCTTAAGGAAGCATAAGTTGTTTATCTAAATGTGAGACTCTGTTCGGTTTTGTAATTTAGTTTATGTGTAGCCAAGTTTACACTCCCTCTATTAGTGATATCTTATGATAATTATCTTTCTGTGTGTGACATATTTCTCTTAGAATCATCATACTTAAATCCACTCAATTTGCTGCTACAGGCCTGATGACATTGATTTCATTGCTGAGTGATATTCCGTTGTACGTAGGGAGCACAACTTCTTTATCCATTTTTTTCTTTCTGGGATATTTAATTTGTACTGGACTGGAGGTTCTTGTAAACACAGCAGCCCTAAATTTTGTGTTGGCTGTGTCTTGTTGATTTTAAATTTCCTAAGCTATAGGGCCAAAAGTGGAAGTGCCCTAGGCTCTGTAGCTTTGTTTTTCAGATGTTTCAGGATACACCATAAACATCTCCAGAGTGTCTGTTGGCAATTTACATCCCGCCCATCAGCATAACAAGGCTCCCTGTTCTCCATGGCCTGTCCTGTGTTTCTGGTTTTTACACTTTTTTCAGATGGCCCTTTTGACGAATGGGAAATGAGACTTCATTGTAGTGCGGATTTCCATTGCTGGAGTGCTTGGTTGGCCAAAAAGGGCATATGCGTTTTTTCTGAATATATTCAGGAAAAAATGTATACGCACTTTTTGTCCAAGTGCATCACTGTCAAAGATCTGCCGCTTTTCACATGCTTTAAACGCAATTCCAATCTACCTCCTGATATATGATTCCTGCAATTCTGCCTCGTTTTCAAGTCCTCTTTGCAGACTTACTTCAATATATTTTTGCCAATAGCTGTCATTTATAACTCTGCAGGCTTGTGAATTACAGCGCCCGTGATTTCCTTTCTTAACTCGCTTCCTTGAAAGCTGGCCACAAAACCGCAGGTTTGCTTAAGGCCGTAATCAGGGTGTGGCACGGCACTCTGAGCCTTTGGTTAATTCCTCTTCCTGGTGGGAAATTAGAGTTAAATGTGCCCCTCCAGACACCTGCCTCACTCCCAGCCCCTTGGTGATGTGTGTCCTCTGGTTTGAGGCCACATGTGATGGGTTCCTCATCTTTTGATGATGTGGCCCCACTGTTGTGAGGACACTCCTGCCTGGTTCCCATCCCCTTGGTGATGTGGTCCCTCCGGCGAGAGTCTGATCCTGGTTGGGTTCCTCACACTTCTGTGAGGTGGGCCCTCTTCTCTGAGGTCATTCTTGCCTGGCTGGCACACCCCGCCTTGGCGACGTCGGCCCTCTGGTGGCAGTTGGAGCCTGCTGGGAGCCTCCTCCCCTCGGTGATGAGGCCCTCTGGCATCAGGCCCTAACTGCTGGGTTCCCACATTTTCTGATACGTGCTAAGTGGTGCAAGGGCACTCCTGCCAGGTTCCCATCCCCATGGGCATGTGGGCCTTTTGCTCTAAGGTCCCAACACCTGTGTTGTTCACCGTTTCATGATGTTGGCTCTCTGGTGTTAGTTCACTCAGGCCTAGATCCCATAGACTCTGTGCTCTGAGCCGCCTGCTGGGAGGTTCCTACTGCTGGATTCCTTACCTTTTCTATTCTTTGGGTCCTGTGTTTTCACGCTCCTCCTTCCTAACTCACTCCCAGCCCCTTTGTGATGTAGGTCCTCTGGTTTGAGGCCACCTGTGCCGGTTTCCTCACCTTTATTGATGTGGCCCCACTGGTGTGAGGACACTCCTGCCTGGTTCCCTTCCCCTTGGTGATGGGGGCCCTCTGGTGAGAGTCTGATCCTGGCTGGATTCCTCACACTTCTGGGAGGTGGGCCCTCTGCTGTGAGGTCACTCCTGCCTGGCTGTCACACGTCACCTTGGCGATGTGCGCCCTCAGTTGGGAGTTGGTGCCTGCTTGGAGTCTCCTCCCCTCGGTAATGAGGACACTCTGGCGTCAGGCCCTAACTCATGGGCTCCCAAAATTTTCTGATGTGCGGCCTGTCGTGCGAGTACACTCCTGCCAGGGTCCCACCCCCATGGGGATGTGGGCTTTCTGCTCTGAGGTCCCAACGGCTGGGTTGCTCACAGTGTCAGAATGTGGGCCGTCTACTGTGAGTTCACTCCGGCATGGATCCCATAGCCTCGGTGCTCTGGGCCACCTGCTTGGAGCTTCCAACTGCGGGGTTCCTCACCTGTTTTATTCTATGGGCCCTCTGTTTTGAGTCTCCTCCTGCATGCCTCACTCCCAGCCCTTTCGTGATGTGTGTCCCCTTGTTTGAGGCCACATGTGCTGTGTTCCTCACCTTTCGCTGATGTGGCCCCACTGGTGTGAGGACACTCCTGCCTGGTTTCCATCGCCTTGGTGATGTGAGCCCTCTGGTTAGAGTCTGATCCTGGTTGGGTTCCTCACATTTCTGTGAGGTGGGCTCTCTGCTGTGAGGTCACTCCTGCCTGGCTGGCACACCCCGCCTTGGCAACGTCGGCCCTCTTGTGTCAGTTGGAGCCTGCTGGGAGCCTCCTCCCCTCGGTGATGAGGGCCCTCTGGCGTCAGGCCCTAACTGCTGGGTTCCCACATTTTCTGATACGTGCTAAGTGGTGTGAGGACACTCGTGCCATGTTCCCAACCCCATGGGAATGTGGGCCTTCTGCTCTGAGGTCCCAACGGCTGGGTTGCTCACAGTTTCATGATGTGGGCCCTCTGCTGTGAGTTCACTGCGGCCTGGATCGCATAGACTCGGTGCTCTGGGCCACCTGCTGGGAGGTTCCCACTGCAGGATTCCTCAGCTTTTTTATTCTATTGGCCCTGTGTTGTGAGGCTACTCCTGCCTGACTCGATCCGAGACCCATGGTGATGTGGGTCCTCTGGTTTGAGACAACATGTGTTGGGTACCTCAACTTTCGATGATGTGGCCCCACGAGTGTGAGGACACTCCTGCCTGGTTCCCAGCCCCTAGCTGATGTGGGCACTCTGGTGAGAGTCTGATCCTGGCTGGGTACCTTACCCTTCTGTGAGGTGTGCCCTCTGATGTGAGGTCACTCCTGCCTGGTTGGCTCACGTCGCCTTGGCGACGGGGGCCCTCTGTTGGCCACTGAAGCATGCTGGGAGCCTCCTACCCTCTTTAATGAGGTCCCTGGAAAAATCGCATATGCCCTTTTGACCAAGGGCATCATGGTTGAGGTTCTGCCTTTTTACTATGCTTTCAAAGGACTTCCCGTTTACCTCCTGAAAACGTACTCCTGGAATTCTGCCCCACATTCAAGTCCTCTTCGCAGCCTTACTTCATATATTTTTGGACGATAGCTGTCATTTATAACTCTTCAGATTTGTGAATGGCAGTGACCCTGAGCTCCTTTCTTCAACTCGCTTTCTTGTGAGCTGGCCGCAAAACCGCAGGATTGCTTCAGGCCCTAATCTGGTTCCGGCACGGCATGTTGAGCCTTTGGCTATTTCCTCTTCCTAGTGGGAAATGAGCGTTAAATTTGCCCATGCAGATACCTACAGTTAGTCTATCATTTGTTCTCCCTATTCCTGTTCATCTTGCGCAGAAATTGCAAACTGTGCCAAACAGGAGGTTAAAGGCACTGAGTCACCAAGTGGGGAGAGTGTTAGTAAAGGTTCTGGAATGGTGAAACTGAGTACCAGGGGACGAAAACTGAGATGCATTTAAAAATGTTTACCGGTCACACGGTGGACCATACTCTGGGTTTCCCATGCATGTTTTAGCTGAAGGAACAATCCCTAAAACCTGGAGAGCTGGGACCCATGGAATGGGTACCATGCAGTATGACTTCAAAGGGTCTGCGTTTGCTCACCGAACCTCACCAATGCTATCAACCCGAAGTGTCCGGCATTATGTCTCACCAAGCTCTGGGTGTAGATGTGGTAAATCCAGGTTGTTTCACAAGCCCTGAATGAATTATTTAAGAATTGTTCTCTATTTCACTGTCATTGTGTTTTGTTTTTGTAATTTTTTGATAACTGGATTTATCGAATTTTCACTGCTGCGTTTATGCCGCTGTACACACGCTTGATTCTCTTACGGGGACATATAAATCCATGGGTTTTAAGATTCTTACTAGACAGGTATATTGCTAGGCATTGAATATGCTGTGTTGAGTCCATTTCCTTGAGCAAGGAGTAGGC
>NW_021702582.1:0-4425 GCF_005190385.1 Monodon monoceros
TACACCCTCTCCAGCATTTTTTGTTTGTACATTTTTTCATGATGGCCATTCTGACTGGTGTGAGGTGATACCTCATTGTGGTTTTGATTTGCATTTCTCTAATGATTAGTGATGTTAAACATCCTTTCATGTGTTTGTTGGCAGTCTGTATATCTTCTTTGGAGAAATGTCTATTTAGGTTTCCACCCATTTTTGGACTGGGTTGTTTGTTTTTTTTTTTTTTATTATTGAGCTGCATGAGCTGCTTGTATATTTTGGATATTAATCCTTTGTCAGTTGCTTCAATTGCAAATATTTTATCTCATTCTGAGTGTTGTCTTTTCATCTTGTTTGGTTTCATTTGCTGTGCAAAAGGTTTTAAGTTTCATTAGGTCCCATTTGTTTATTTTTGTTTTTATTCCCATTTCTCTAAGAGGTGGGTCAAAAAGGGTCCTGCTGTGCTTTATGTCACAGTGTTTTGCGTATGTTTTCCTCTAAGTGTTTTATAGTGTCTGGCCTTACATTTAGGGCCTTAATCCATTTTGAGTTTATTTTTGTGTATGGTGTTCACAAGTGTTCTAATTTCATTCTTTTACATGTATCAGTAGAGTTTTCCCAGCACCAATTATTGAAGAGGCTGTCTTTTCTCCATTGTATATTCTTGTCTCCTTTATCAAAGATAAGGTGACCATATGTGCATGGTTTTTTCTCTGGGCTTCCTATCCTGTTCCATTGATCTATATTTCTGTTTTTGTGCCAGTACCATATTGTCTTGATTACTGTAGACTTCCAGTATAGTCTGAAGTCAGACAGCCTGATTCCTCTAGGTCCATTTTTCTTTCTCAGGATTATGTTGGCTCTTCCGGGGCTTTTCTGTTTCCATACAAATTGTGAAAGTTATTGTTCTAGTTGTGTGAAAAATGCCATAGGTAGTTTCATAGGGATTGCACTGAATCTGTAGATTGCTTTGGGTATTATAGTCATTTTCACAATGTTGATTCCTCCAACCCAGAAACATGGTATATCTCTCCATCTGTTTGTATAGCCTTTGATTTCTTTCATCTGTGTCTTATAGTTTTCTGCATAGAGGTTTTTGTCTCCTTAGGTAGGCTTATTCCTAGGTATTTTATTCTTTTTGTTGCAATGGTAAATGGGAGAGTTTCCTTAATTTCTCTTTTAGATATTTTGTCGTTAGTGTATAGGAATGCAAGAGATTTCTGTGCCTAAATTTTGTATCCTGCTATTTTACCAAATTCATTGATTAGCTCTAGTAGTTTCCTGGTAGCATGTTTAGGATTCTCTATGTATATAGTTTTATGTCATCTGCAAACAGTGACAGTTTTACTTCTTTTCTGATTTGGATTTCTTTTATTTCTTTTTCTCCCCTTATTGCTATCGCTAGCACTTCCAAATCTATGTTGAATAATAGTGTTGCAGAGTGGGCAACCTTGTCTTATTCCTGATTGCAAACTGATGGTTTCAGTGTGTCAGCATTGAGAACGATGTTGCCTGTGAGTTTGTCATAATTGACCTTTATTATGTAGAGGAAGTTTCCCCCTATGCCTACTTTCTGGAGAGTTTTTCTCCTAAATGGGTGTTGCATGTTGTTAAAAGCTTCTTCTGCATCTATTGAGATTATCATGTGTTTTCATCCTTCAATTTGTTAACATGGATTATCACACAGATTGATTTGCATACATTGAAGAATCCTTGAATTCCTAGGATAAACCCTACTTGATGATTGTGTGTGATCCTTTTAATGTGCCGTTGGATTCTGTGTGCTAGTATTTTGTTGAGTATTTTTGCATCTATGTTCATCAGTGATATTGGCCTGTAGTTTTCTTTCTTTGTGATGTCCTTGTCTGATTTTGGTATCAGGGTAATGATTGCCTCGCAGAATGAGTTTGGGAGTGTTCCTTCCTCTGCTATCCTTTTGGAAGAGTTTGATAAGGATAGGTGTTAGCTCTTCTCTAAATGTTTCATAGAATTCACCTGTGAAGCCATCCGCTCCTGGGCTTTTGTTTGTTGGAAGATTTTTATACACAGCTTCAATTTCAGTGCTTGTGATTGGTCTGTTCATATTTTCTATTTCTTCCTGGTTCAGTTTGGAAGGTTGTACTGTTCTAAGAATTTGTCCATTTCTTCCAGTTTGTCCATTTTATTAGCATATAGTTGCCTGTAGTAGTCTCTTATGATCCCCTGTATTTCTGTGGTGTCCATTGTAAATTCTTCTTTTTCATTTCTAATTCTGTTGATTTGAGTCTTCTCCCTTTTTTCCTTGGTGAGTCTGGCTAATGGTTTATCAATTTTGTTTATCTTCTCAAAGAACCAGCTTTTGCTTGTATTGATTTTTGCTTTTGTTTACTTCATTTCTCTTTTATTTATATCTGATCTGACCTTATGATTTCTTTCCTTCTGCTAACTTTGGACTTTTTTGTCCTTCTTTCTCTAATTGCTTTAGGTGTAAGGTATTTTAGCTTATATGAGATTTTTCTTCTTTCTTGATGTAGGATTGTATTGCTATAAACTTCCCTCTTAAGGCTGCTTTTGCTGCATCCCATAGGTTTTTGGTCGTCGTGTTTTCACCATTATTTGTTTCTAGGTATTTTTTTATTTCCTCTTTGCTTTCTTCAGTGATCTCTCGGTTATTTACTAGCATAGTGTTTAGGATCCATGTTTTTTAATCTTTTTTACCGTTTCTTTCCTGTAATTGATATCTTTTTTTCCTAGTATTGTGGTTGGAAAAGATATTTGAAATGACTTCAATTTTCTTAAATTTACTAAGTCTTGATTTGTGACCCAAGATATGATGTATCCTGGAGAATGTTCCATGAGCACTTGATAAGAAAGTGTATTCTGTTGTGTTTGGATGGAATATCCTATAAGTATCAGTTAAGCCCATCTGATCTAATGTGTCATTTAAAGTTTGTGTTTCCTTATTTATTTTCATTTTGGTTGATCTGTCCATTGGTGACAGTGGGTTGTTAAAGTACCCTAATATGACTGTGTTACTGTCAATTTCCCCTTTTATGGCTGTTAGCATTTGCCTTATGTATTGAGGTGCTCCTATGGTGGGTGCATAAATATTTACAATTGTTATATCTTCTTCTTGGATTGATCCCTTGATCGTTATGTCATGTCCTTCTTTGTCTTTTGTAATAGTCTTTATTTTAAAGTGTATTTTTTATGATATGGGAATTGTTACTCCAGCTTTCTTTTGATTTCCATTTGCATGGAATATCTTTTTCCATCCCCTCACTTTCAGTATGTATGTGTCTCTAGGTCTGAAGTGGGTCTCTTGTAGACAGCATATATACGAGTCTTGTTTTTGTATCCATTCAACCAGTCTGTGTCTTTTGGTTGGAGCACTTAATCCATTTTCATGTAAGGTAATTATCGATATGTTTGCTCCTATTACCATTTTATTAAATGTTTGGGTTTCTTATTGTAGGTCTTTTCCTTCTCTTGTGTTTCCTCCCCAGAAAAGTTCCTTTAGCATTTGTTGTAAAGCTGGTTTGGTGGTGCTGAATTCTCTTAGCTTTTGCTTGTCTGTAAAGGTTTTAAGTTCTCCATCAAATCTGAATGAGATCCATGCAGAGTAGAGTAATCTTGGTTGTAGGTTTTTCCCTTTCATCACTTTAAATATGTCCTGCCACTCCCTTCTGGCTTGCAGAGCTGATGCTGAAAGATCAGCTGTTAAACTTATGGGAACTCCCTTGTATGTTATTTGTTGCTTTTCCCTTGCTGCTTTTAATATTTTTTCTTTGTATTTAACTTTTGATAGTTTGATTATTATGTGTCCTGGCGTGTTTCTCCTCAGATTTATCCTGTATGGGACTCACTGCACTTTCTGGACTTGATTGACCATTTCCTTTCCCATATTAGGGATGTTTTTAATGTTATTCTCTTTAAATATTTTCTCAGACCCTTTCTTCTTCTCCTCTTCTGGGACCACTATAATTCTAATGTTGCTGCATTTAATTTTGTCACAGTGGTCACTGAGACTGTCCTCAATTCTTTTCATTCTCCTGTCTTTATTCTGCTCTGTGGCAAATATTTCCACTCTTTTATCTTCCAGGGCACTTATCTGTTCTTCTGCCTCAGTTATTAGGCTATTGATTCCTTCAAGAGTATTTTTAATTTCATTTATTAAGTTGTTCATCATTGTTTGCTTGGTCTTTAGTTCTTCTATGTCCTTGTTAAATATTTCTTGTATTTTCACCATTCTATTTCCAAGATTTTGCATCATCTTTAGTATCATCACTCTGAATTCTTTTTCAGACTGTCTGCCGATTTCCTCTACATTTGTTTGGTCTGGTCGGTTTTTACCTTGCTCCTTCATCTGCTGCATATTTCTCTGTCTTCTCATTTTGTTTAACTTACTGTGTTTGCGGTCTCTTTTTCACAGGCTGCAGGTTCGTAGTTCCCATTAATTTTGGTGTCTGC
>NW_021702582.1:4435-5954 GCF_005190385.1 Monodon monoceros
AGGTCTCTCTTTCTCACTCAGGCCAGGGAGAGGGAGGGGTATGGTAATCATAATTGGCATGTAGGGCAAGCCTGTTGTGGCAGAGGCCAGCATGACATTACAACAGCCTGAGGCATGCAGTGTGTCCTCCCTGGGAAGTTGTCCCTGGATCATGGGTCCCTGGCGGTGGCATGCTGCACGGGGTGGGTGGGTGGGTGTTGGTAGTGACCTGTGCTTGCACACAGGATTCTTGGTGTCAGCAGCGGCAGCATTAGCAGTTCATGCCCGTCTCTGGGCTCTCAGGTGATATCCTTGGCTCGTGCCCATCTCTGGAGCTCACTTAGTTGGTGCTCTGCTTTCTGTGGGCACATGGAGTGGGAATCACCTCTTCTTATGCACCCCAAAACAATAGTCTCTTGCCTCTCCGGCAGGTCCAGACTTTTTTCCGGACTCCCTCCTGGCTAGCTGTGGTGCACTAGCCCCCTTCAGGCTGTCTTCACACAGCCAACCCCAGTCCTCTCCCTGCGGTCTCACCTCTGAAGCCCAAGCCTCAGGTTCCAGCCTCTACCTGCCCCAGTGAGTGAGCAGACAAGCCTCTCAGGTTGGTGAGTGCTGGTCAGCACCTATCCTTTGTGCGGAAATCTCCCCGCTTTGCCCTCTGCTGCTTTTACCCCTGTTGCTGTGCTCTCCTCCATGGCTCCAAAACTTCCCCCCACCCCCCCCCATCCCCACCAGTGAAGGGACTCCCTAGTGTGTGAAAACTTTTCGTGCTTCGCAGCTCCCTCCCAGAGGTGCAGGCCCCATCCCTATTCCTTTGTCTCTTTTTTCTTTTGCCCTACCCAGGTACAGGGTGAGTTTCCTGCCTTTTAGGAAGTCTGAGGTTTCTGTCAGCATTCAGTAGGTGTTCTATAGGAGTTGTTCCACATGTAGATGTATTTTTGATGTATATGTGGGGAGGACGGTGATCTCCACATCTTACTCCTTCGCTATCTTGAAGGTCTCTATGCCTCCATTCTTTTGCCGAGATCCTCGATCATCTTCACTATCATTATTCTGAATTCTTTTTCTGGAAGATTGCCTATCTCCGCTTCATTTAATTGTTTTTCTGGGGTTTTATCTTGTTCCTTCATCTGGGACATAGTCCTCTGCCTTTTCGTTTTGTCTCTCTTTCTGTGACTGTGGTTTTCATTCTGCAGGCTGCAGGATTGTAGTTCTTCTTGCTTTCTGCCATCTTCCCTCTGGCCGTTGTTGTTTTTAATTAGATTTTATTTCACTTCTATTGATAAGTCTGTTCAAATTATCTGTTTTCTCTTGACTCAACTGTTGCAGGATGTAAGTTTCTAGAAACTTGTCCATTTCTTCTAAGTTGCCCAATTTGTTGGCATATAACTCTTCTTAGTATTCTCTTACAAGTTTTTGCATTTCTGTGGTATCAGTTGTTACTTCTCCTCTTTCTTTCGTATTTTGTTTATTTGGGTCCTCTCTCTTTTCTTCTTGGTGAGCCTGGCTAGAGGTCTGTCAATTTTGTTTATCTTTTCAA
>NW_021702583.1:0-1709 GCF_005190385.1 Monodon monoceros
CAGTGTAAGGCTTCGGGTAAGGGTTAGGGTTACGGTTAGGGTTAGGGGACGGGGACGGGGACGGGGACGGTTTAGGGTACAGGTTAGTGTATGACAACGGTTTAGGTTGAGCGTACGTGTTAGTGTATGGGTTAGTGTTAGCGTACGGGTTCGGATTAGGGGAAGGGTTAGGGTAAGGCTTCGGGGAAGTGTTACGGTTAGGGTTAGGTTTAGGGTTAGGGGACGGGGACAGTTTAGGGTACAGTTTAGGGTACGTCAATTGTTTAGGGTGAATGTACGTGTTAGAGTACGGGTTAGTGTTATCGTACGGGTTAGGGTTAGGGGACGTGTTAGGGTAAGGCATCGGGTAAGGGTTTGGGTTAGGGTTAGGGGCCGGGGCCGGGGATGGGGACGGTTTAGGGTACAGGTTAGGGTACGACAACGGTTTAGGGTGAACGTACATGTTAGGGTACGGGTTAGTGTTAGTGTAGGGTTAGGATTAGGGGCCGGGATAGGGTAAGGCTTCGGGTAAGGGTTAGGGTTAGGGTTAGGGTAAGGGTTAGGGGACGGGGACAGGGACGGTTTAGGGTACAGGTTAGGGTTCGACAAAGGTTTAGGGTGAGAGTACGTGTTAGGGTACGGGTTAGTGTTAGTATACGGGTTAGGATTGGGGACGGGTTAGGGTAAGGCTTCGGGTAAGTGTTAGGGTTAGGGTTAGGGGATGGAGACGGGGACGATTTAGGGTACAGGTTAGGGTATGACAACGGTTTAGGCTGAGTGTATGTGTTAGGGTACGGGTTAGTGTTAGCGTATGGGTGTGGATTAGATGACGCGTTAGTCTAATTCTTCGGGTAAGGGTTAGGGTTAGGGTTATAGGACAGGGACGGGGACGGTTTAGGATACAGGTTAGGATACAACAACGGTTTAGGGTGAGCGTACATGTTAGGGTACGAGTTATTGTTAGCATACGGGTTCAGATTAGGGGAAGGGTTAGGGTAAGGCTTCGGGTAAGGGTTAGGGTTAGGGTTAGGGTTAGGCTTAGGGGACGGGGACGGTTTAGGTTACAAGTTAGGGTATGACAAAGTTTTAGGGTGAGTGTACGTGTTAGGGTACGGGTTAGTGTTAGTGTAGGGGTTAGGATTAGGGGACAGGTTAGTGTAAGGCTTCGGGTAATGGTTAGTGTTAGGGTTAGGGTGAGGGGACGGGGATGGTTTAGGTTACAGGTTAGGGTACGTCTACGGTTTAGGGTGAGCGTATGTGTTAGGGTATGGGTTAGTGTTAGCGTACGGGTTAGGATTAGGGGATGTGTTAGGGTAAGGCTTCGGGTAAGGGTTAGGGTTAGGGTTAGGTTTAGGGTTAGGGGAAGGGGATGGTTTAGGGTACAGGTTAGGGTATGACAACGGTTTAGGGTGAGCGTACCTTTTAAGGTACGGGTTAGTGTTAGCGTACGGGTTAGGATTAGGTGACGGGTTAGGGTAAGGCTTCGGGTAAGGGTTAGGTTTAGGGTTAGGGTTAGGTTTAGGGGATGGGGACGGTTTAGGGTACAGGTTAGGGTACGACAATGGTTTAGGGTGAGCGTATGTGTTAGGGTACGGGTTACAGTTAGCGTACGGGTTAGGATTAGGGGACGGTTTAGGGTAAGGCTTCGAGTAAGTGTTAGGGTTAGGATTAGGTTTATGGTTAGGGTTAGGGGACGGGGACGGTTTAGGGTACAGGTTATGGTACGACAA
>NW_021702583.1:1809-3157 GCF_005190385.1 Monodon monoceros
GACGGTTTAGGGTACAGGTACGTGTACGACAACGGTTTAGGTTGAGCATACGTGTTAGGGTACGGGTTAGTGTTAGCGTACGGGTTATTAATAGGGGATGTGTCAGGGTAAGGCTTCGGGTAAGGGTTAGGCTTAGGGTTAGGGTTAGTGGACGGGGACGGGGACGGGGACGGGGACGGTTTAGGGTACAGATTCGTGTACGACAACGGTTTAGGTTGAGCGTACGTGTTAGGGTACGGGTTAGTGTTAGCGTACGGTTTAGGATTAGGGGACGGGTTAGGGTAAGGCTTTGGGTAAGGGATAGGGATAGGGTTAGGGACGGGGACGGTTTAGGGTACAGGTTAGGGTATCACTACGGTTTAGGCTGAGTGTACACGTTAGGGTACGGGTTAGTGTTAGCGTACGGGTTAGGATTAGGGGATGTGTCAGGGTAAGGCTTCGGGTAAGGGTTAGTCTTAGGGTTAGAGTTAGGGGATGGGGACGGGGACTGGGACGGTTTAGGGTACAGGTTAGGGTACGACAACGGTTTAGGGTGAGCGTACGTGTTAGGGTACGGGTTAGTGTTAGCATTCGGGTTAGGATTAGGGGACAGGTTAGGTTACGGCTTTGGGTAAGGGTTAGGGTTAGGGTTAGGGTTAGGGTTAGGGGACGGGGATGGTTTAGGGTACAGGTTAGGGTACAACAACGGTTAGGATTAGGGTTAGGGTTAGTGTTAGGGTTAGGGGACGGGGATGGTTTAGGGTACAGGTTACTGTACAACAACGGTTTAGGGTGAGCGTACGTGGTAGGGTATGGGTTAGTGTTTGCGTATGGGTTAGAATTAGGGGACGGGTTAGGGTAAGGCTTTGGGTAAGGGTTAGGGTTAGTGATAGGGGACGGGGACGGTTTAGGGTACACGTTAGTGTACGACAACGGTTTAGGGTAAGCGTACGTGAGAGGGTACGGGTTAGTGTTAGCATACGGGTTAGGATTATGGGATGTGTCAGGGTAAGGCTTCGGGTAAGGGTTAGGAATAGGGTTAGGGCTAGGGGACGGGGACGGTTTAGGGTACACATTAGTGTACGACAACGGTTTAGGGTAAGCGTACGTGTTAGGGTATGGGTTAGTGTTAGCGTACGGGATAGGATTAGGGGATGTGTCAGGGTAAGGCTTCGGGTAAGGGTTACTGTTAGGGTTATGGTTAGGGGACGGGGACGGCCACGGTTTAGGGTACAGGTTAGGGTACGACAACGGTTTAGGGTGAGCGTTCGTGGTAGGGTACGGGTTAGTGTTAGCGTTCGGATTAGGATTACGGGATGTGTCAGTGTAAGGCTTCGGGTAAGGGTTAGGGTTACGGTTAGGGTTAGGG
>NW_021702584.1:0-1532 GCF_005190385.1 Monodon monoceros
TGCAAAAGCCTAGGAGGAAACTTTCTAGGGTTTTAGAATTGTTATCTCTCTTTATGGGGGTGGTAGTTAAACAAATGTATACATTAATTAAAAGTCACTGAACCGTTGACTAAAAATGTCTGCATTTTATTGTATGTAAATGATACCTTAATAAGGTTGATTACAAAATGAACAGAAACCAAAACAAAGCAGAAGAAAAACCTCTCAAGACCTCAAAGGAAATACACTGTTTTCTTCCAGGGCACCAGATTGGAAATGAGGCATTGGTCTGTTCTACCCTCAGATTATCCCTAGGATTATCTAGTCTATTTTAAAGCACTAGAGTCCCCTATCAGGAAAACTCACCCCATGTTTAATTACTTTGATTTCTTCTCTGCCTCTTCTCCCAACACAGTGAAGCCATTCACGGAAGGAAAACCAGCTTTTTCCAACTTTGCATCACCACATATTCTTTCCAAAGCTATTCTTTATGGAATGAAATTTGGCTACACTTTGTAAAAATGTAGCTTTTTGAGCCTTACAAATCTTAACAGTTAACCTATTGCCTCCACTGGAATTTGGAAAAAAATTATTTTGAAAAGGAATAGCTGAGACTTGACATTTTTTTGTGTGTGTGATTTTCTCTTCCCCTGAGAGAAGTGAGTAGGAATGAGAAACACATACATAAAGAAAAAAAAATTATCTTGCTGCCTTTGCATGGTTATAATTTATAGGAGGCCCTTTTCAACAATAATCTATTATCAGAATCAATAAAATATAATCTCCATGAAGGCCAGGCCAGGATACTTGTCTCTTTTTCAGCAGATTGCAATACAAACTACATTCATGGATATGCTTCTTGATGATCTTTGTAATACTGTAACAGTTGCCCATTTCCTCATGCCTCTTCACCTTAACTTCAACCTGGTTTTTTACCAATGACCTCACATTTCCTTCTCTATCACTTGGTTGTGGGCCTCTTTTCCAACTCCAACCCCAACCCGCATTTCACTCTGGCACCAAAGGAAGACTCACACCTTCCTGCTTTTTAGTGATACCTCAAGGTCATTACCGTATTGTGATCACCCTGAAGAAGAGCCAGACACTTGTTATTTCAGAGCCATCTGACAGTTTGTAGCTCTAAAAATTAACTAAGGACCGCATTTGTCAAAAATATCCTAGTTTAAGATTTTGGTAATACAGCAACAGTAATTCCGAAGTCATTTATGACAATCAGTGTGGGAAGCACCCTCCTTCAGGAAGATCCTTTGCCATACAATACTCTTTCCCTGTCTGGTAATAAGGAAGAATGGCCGTGGAAAGTAACCTTTGGTGGAAAGAAATACTTGGCTTTGAGAAGGCTTGAAGTTCATACATTTTTCTTGAATTAGATTCCCCATTAATTACTTTATCCACAAAGAGGTAATTATCAGAGTTATGTAAGCAATTAAGGAGATGCTACTCCACATTCTTTCAGCTTGTTGACCTTTCTCACTTTATTTCATGTGGCTATCTGAAACATCAGTGATTTACATGCCTTTCTTTTTTTTTTT
>NW_021702584.1:1632-1785 GCF_005190385.1 Monodon monoceros
ATTAAAGTAAAATATCATGAATAGACTCTTAAGAAGCAGAGTCTACTTAAAGTCCTGGAAAATATGAAAGCACTAATATTCACGGACAGCTCTACACTCTGAAAGCTACTCCAAATGTTGTTGATCTCTCTTTTGTCTAGGCGTTTTTCAAAT
>NW_021702585.1:0-3977 GCF_005190385.1 Monodon monoceros
ATACCTGCCGCTGGAATTTCTTCCTGGGGAGAGGTGAGGAAGGAAGAAAGCAGTGGGGGCCAGGACAGGAGGGGTATCTCAGGCAGGGAAATGGAAAGCTTCCAGAAGAGCACCCAGGGCCAGGGCCATCCTGGCTGGCCTGCAGGCATCAAGTTGGCCGGCATGCTGTCGCTCGTGTGGCTCCATGGCCCTTCCTCTAGGCTTTCAATTCCTTGTACATATTCAGGTGTTTTACCTGGGAAGGGTGGGAACATTTCAGCAGCAGCTGGCCTGGGGCTCGGCCCACGTTTACTCACAGATGCCTCGGCATGGTCCCCCAGCTTTGCAATGAGGACGCTTGTTGCGTGGGGCCTGCTGGCTGAATGGGAGATGATTCCCCACCACTGACCAACTTCAGAATTGTTTACAACTGGAGCAAGTGCCCTGATACGGTTTTCCTCTGTTTAACTGGTGGGTTCTGTTTTTCTTTTTCTTTTTTTCGTTTTTGGTTCAAGGTAGATTTTATTCCTCTTTTCTGTATTTACAGATATATGCATGGAAATAATTTATTCATATAAATACATGTATGTGAAGGGCAGAATATTTTTTCTGTTTTACTTTTTTTAATTTTATTTTTTTTAATTTTGAATTTTATTTTATTTTTTATACAGCAGGTTCTTTTTGGTTATCTGTTTTATACATATAAATGTATACATGCCAATCCCAATCTCTCAACACCTCCCACCACCATCCCCCCAACAGCTTTCCCCCCTTGGTGTCCATACATTCGTTGTCTACATCTGTTGCTCTATTTCTGTCTTGCAAAACGGTTCATCTGTACAATTTTTCTAGGTTCCACATATATGCATTAATATACAAGATTTGTTTTGTTTTTCTCTTTCTTACTTACTTCACTGTGTATGACAGTCTCTAGATCCATCAACGTCTCTACAAATGACCCAATTTCATTCCTTTTTATGGCTTAGTAATATTCCATTTTATATATGTACCACATCTTTATGCATTCGTCTGTCTGTGGGCATTTAGGTTGCTTCCATTACCTGGATATTGTAAATAGTGATGCAATGAACATTGCGCTGAATGTCGTTTTTTAATTTATGGTTTTGTCTGGGTATATGACCAGTAGTGGGATTGCTGTATCATATGGTAATTCTATTGTTAGTTTTATAAGAAACTCCATAATGTTCTCCACAGTGACTGTATCAATTTACATTCCCAACAATAGTGGAAGAGGGTTCCATATCTCCACACCCTTTCCAGCATTTGTTGTTTGTAGATTTTTCTGATGATGCCCATTTTAACCAGTGTGAGGTGATACACCATGGATGAGTCTATTTCGTTGAGCAAGGAGTAGGTCTTGTCTATTACATATTTGGCTTATGGAAAGGTATCTGTGCTAATTTCAATCTCTGGTTTTATACAGCACCCCAACTCAACTTTCCCCTTAAGCAAGCATAAGTTTTTTATCTAAATGTGAGACTCTGTTCGGTTTTGTAATCCAGTTCATGTGGAGCCAAGTTTACACTCCCTCTATTAGTGATATCTTATGATAACTATCTTTCTCTGTGTGACATATTTCTCTTAGAATCATCGTGCTTAAATCCACTCAATTTGCTGCTACAGGCCTGATGACATTGATTTCATTGCTGAGTGATATTCCATTGTACGTAAGTAGCACAACTTCTTTATCCATTTTTTTCTTTCTGGGATATTTAATGTGCACTGGACTCAAGGTTCTTGTAAACACAGCAGCCCTAAATTTTGTGTTGGCTGTGTCTTGTTGATTTTAATATTCCTAAGCTATAGGGCCATAAGTGGAAGTGACCTAGGCTCTGTAGCTTTGTTTTTTAGATGTTTCAGGATACATCATAAACATCTCCAGAGTGTCTGTTGACAATTGACATCCCACCCATCAGCATAACAAGGCTCCCTGTTCTCCATGGCCTGTCCTGTGTTTCTTGTTTTTACACTTTTTTCAGATGACCATTTTGACGAATGGGAAAAGAGACTTCATTGTAGTGCGGATTTCCATTGCTCGAGTGCTTGGTTGACAAAAAAGTGCGTATGCGTTTTTTCCTGAATGTATTCAGGAAAAAATGCATACGCTCTTTTTGTCCAAGTGCATCACTGTCAAAGATCTGCTGCTTTTCATATGCTTTAAATTCAATTCAAATCTACCTCCTGAAATCTGATTCCTGCAATTCTGCCTCGTTTTCAAGTCCTCTTTGCAGCCTTACTTCAATATATTTTTGACAATAGCTGTCATTTATAACTCTGCAGGTTTGTGAATTACAGTGCCCCTGATTTCCTTTCTTAACTCACTTCATTGTGAGCTGGCCACAAAACCGCAGGTTTGCTTCAGGCTGTAATCTGGTTCCGGCACGGCATGCTCAGCGTTTGGTTAATTCCTCTTCCTGGTGGGAAATGAGAGTTAAATGTGCCCGTCCAGACACATGCCTCATTCCCAGCCCCTTGGTGATGTGTGTCCTCTGGTTCGAGACCACATGTGCTGGGTTCCTCACCTTTCAATGATGTGGCCCCAATGGTGTGAGGAAACTCCTGCCTGGTTCCCATCCCCTTGGTGATGTGGGCCCTCTGGTGAGAGTCTGATACTGGCTGCGTTCCTCACCCTTCTGTGAGATGGGCCCTCTGCTCTTAGGTAAATCCTGCCTGGCTTGCTCCCGTTGCCTTGGAGACGTAGGCCCTCTGGTGGCAGTTGGATCCTGCTGGGAGCCTCCTCTCCTCAGTGATGAGTGCCCTCTGGCGTCAGGTTCTAACTGCTGTGCTCCCCACGTTTTCTGATGTGAGCCCAGTGATGCCAGGACACTCCTGCCAGGTTCCCATCCCCATTGGGATGTGGGCCTTCTGCTCTGAGGTCCCAATGCCTGGGTTCCTTACAGTTTCATGGTGTTGGCTCTGTGATGTTAGTTCACTCAGGCCTAGATCCCATAGCCCCTGTGCTCTGGGTCGCCTGCTGCGAGGTTCCAACTGCTGGATTCCTCACCTTTTTTATTCTTTGTGCCCTGTGTTGTGAGGCTCCTCCTGCCTTCCTCACTCCCCCCCGTTGGTGATGTAGGTCCTGTGGTTTGAGGCTACATGTGCCGGTTTCCTCACCTTTTAGTGATGTGGCCCCACTGGTGTGAGGACACTCCTGCCTGGTTCCCATCCCCTTGGTGATGTGGGCCTTCTGGTGAGAGTCTGATCCTGGCTGGATACCTCACACTTCTGGGAGGTGGGCTCTCTGCTGTGAGGTCACTCCTGCCTGGCTTGCACACGTCGCCTTGGCCAAGTGGGCGCTCTGGTTGCAGTTGGAGCGGGATGGGAGCCTCCTCCCCTTGGTGATGAGGGCCCTCTGGCATCAGGCCCTAACTGCTGGGCTCCCCACATTTTCTGATGTGCGCCCACTGGTGCGATGATATTCCTGCCAGTTTCCCATCCCCATGGGGATGTGGGCCTTCTGCTCTGAGGTCCCAATGGCTGGGTTGCTCACAGTATCATGATGTGGGCCCTCTGCTGTGAGTTCACTGCGGCCTAGATCTCATAGACTGGGTGCCCTGGGCCGCCTGCTGGGAGCTTCCAATTACTGGATTCCTCACCTTTTTATTCTATGGGCCCTGTGTTGTAAGGCTACTCCTGCCTGCCTCACTCCGAGCCCCTTGGAGATGTGGGTCCTCTGCTTTGAGGCCACATGTGCTGGGTTCCTCACCTTTCTATGATGTGACCACATTGGTGTTAGGACACTCCTGCGTGGTTCCGATCCCCTTGGTGATGTGGGCCCTCTGGCGAGAGTCTTATCCTGGTTGGTTTCCTCACCCTTCTGTTAGGTAGGCCCTGTGATGTGAGGTCACTCCTGCCTGACTGGCACACGTCATCTTGGCGACGTGGGCCCTCAATTGTGTGTTGGTGCCTGCTGGGAGTCTCCTTCCCTCGGTAATGAGGGCTCTCTGGCGTCAGGCCCTAACTCCTGGGCTCTCAAA
>NW_021702586.1:0-12652 GCF_005190385.1 Monodon monoceros
TATGTGCTGAGTAAGTCTCTGACTGATGGGACGCTGTCCCAGTAGGGGTTTGATTTTGAGCTAATCCAGCCAGTTCCGACCACAGTTATGAAGCAAAATCAGACCACCAGAATGCAAGTTTTGGGGGGGCCCTTAGAAATCATAGTTGCCAAGCCCCTCATATTACAGATGGGAAATTGAAGCCCAGGGAGGTGAACTTATTTGGAAGATCACACAGCTTGCTGATCACCAAGATGGGTCAAGAACCCAGGACTCCAGCAAGATACAGTGGAAAGAACATTGAGCTATGACCCAGCAGATCTGGGTCCTTACATCACAGGTCTGCCACTCACTGGCTAGCTATGTGATCTCAGATAAGTCACTTGACCTCTCTGAGTTTGTTTCCTTATTTATAAAAATGTCTGTAGCAATTTAATACCAGTCTTTTCTCAGAGGGTGTGAAGGTGCTTTACAAAGTGCTCTACAAAAATGATTGTGTGTACATATGGGGGTGTGTGTGTGTATGTCTATACCAAAATGTAGCCTATACAGTATCATGGGAAACCCTTGGGGAGAAGAGTCCAACTTTGTTAGGATTCTTTTGCTTGTTCCACTGCAAATAATAAATCCCAACTCAAACTTGCTTAGAATGGAAGAAGGGAGGAAGAGAGGGAAGGACAGAGGGAGAGGATGGATGTAATGGAGTTACTGAGATTGGCTTATTGATCCTGTAACTGAAAAGTCCAGAGACAACAGACATCAGGTTCAGCTGGATCCAGGGGCTCAAGTGGTGTTGGGTGGCTCCTCCTCTCTCCTCCGTGTCTGTTCTCTTTGATGCCTCTGTTATCACGCTCTTCACAGTGGCTCCTGGTGGATTCAGGCTCATACACCCTTACACTTGCTAGTCCCAGTGGAAAGAGGAGCTTCTTACTTTCTTTCATCTCATTGAAATATAGGCCTGACTTGTGTCCATCTTTGGACCAATAATGGCCAAAAGGGAGAACACACAGTGATTGGTTGAGCCTGGATCAAGTGAGCTCCTTGGAAACCGGGGGTGGAGACATCTTCCCCTAAACAACAAAGAGTGAGGGGAGAGGAATGGCTTCCAAAAAAATGGGGTATCATTACCAGAAGGAGGAGAATGAATCCTGTACAGAGAAAAGACGATGGGAGTAGCTCAGAGTCAGGTGGGCTTAGGCTCCATCCCCTGCCTGTGGAGGCTTGGACGCACGTCTTCACTTCCCTCACTTCACTTCACTGAGAAGGAGCCTCAGTTCTCCTTCTGTGAAGTAGGGAGAATGCTCCTTTCCCCATGGGGAGCAGTGAGGGATACACAGGATACCCTGAACATGGACAGGAAAGTTAAGCAACTGCTGGGAAGAGGAATCAGCTCTCGGGGTACCAATGAGACGATGCCAGAACTGTAACAAGAAGAAGAAAACTGCCTTCTCCCCAGCCACTCAGGAAAGTACTGTATGTGGCTAGAAGCAAGAGGCTCATAAACAATCTGTGGTGGAGTAAGGAACGGGAACCCAAACCCCTCATCTGCCTCTGGGAGAAGGTGCAACTATTACCTACAGGGCTTGCACTTTGTTTGGGGGACTTTAGACTGTGGAAACAGAGCTGGATCCTGTGGGACAGAGGAGGGGGTGGGGTGCTGCCCACCCCCCTCCACCCCCCCCAGCCCTCCCACACCCGTCTTCACCCCATCACCCTCGGGAAGCCCTTGCCTCTCTCCTGCTATGTGGTTATGACATATTTTTAACACGTGGGTTGACAAGGTGTCACATTTAAAAGTAACTTTGCACATAGTCTTTAGTAGATAATTTGTGTTCCTTTTTTTTTTTAATTTTACTTAAGCGGCTGTGTGAGGGATGCCTAGGAACTAAAAGCCACATCACGTGAGGAATAGGATGAAAGAATTGGAGATGCTTAAAAGAGAGGGAACGATGACTGGGCAGAGGGACTGTTGTGACTCTTTCCAGGTATTTGAAGGGCTGACAAGGGGAATAGGCAGCAGATGTTCTGAGTCGCTCATGGGGCTCAACCAGCAGCCCAGGAGGAATTTAGAGATGAGGAACTTTAGAATAAATGGGGAAGCACTTCTAACTCCTGGGTTTGCCAACAATGAAGTCACTTGCTCTGGAATGTGCTAAGTTTCCCATCACTTCTCTGTGGGGGTGGGCGTGGGGACCACCACTTGTGGCTATACCTACAGAGGCTGTCCAGGCCTCCTGTGAATATTTTCTCTGGAGGGTGTGGTAGTAAACGCTCCCCTCACCCTCAGACTTTGCTACCTTAAGTTTTCTGCTCTGGCTGACTCCCACCTTCCAGCATCTGCCCCACGGAGCCTGAAGGAATTTTCTGGAACTGTAGAAGTTCACCTTGTCCTCCTGTGTATGGCTGGCTTGAAGGGCTGGGGAATTATTATTATACCCCCGGGAGCAGCCCTCCACCAGCCTCTCAGCAATTGACGTATAAATATCTCAGCCCCAGGCAGGATGATTCCCAGGACAAGTTTGCACCTTTCCCAGAGATTCCCTGGGAGCCTGGGCTGCAGTTGCCCATAGAGATGACTTGATAATCATATACCTTCTCTTCTCCACCTCACTTCTCCCTCCCTTGTGGGTGTCCCTGGGGTCACTTGCCAAATAAACTACTTTCACTGGAAGCTTTGTTTTAGGCTATGCGCTGGGGGAGCCCAGATTAGGAGAGGGAGCTTCCAACACTGTTTGTTCATGGAGTCATTTAGCGACCAACACTAGGGGTGACTCTGGCTGGGAGGGACTCCTGGAGGAACTAAGGTGGCTACGAGGAGGCTCCCGTGGGCGGAGAGCACTGATGCGCCAGGACACATTCTGTACACGAGGTGGTAAGAAACTTTATGAGATGCAGCCCCAGCAGCAGTCAGGCAATCATCCTGGGAGTCCTTTGGCATCTACTCGGTTTCTACAAGCAAAGAATATTTTTGGAACAAGAGCTCCTAGAGTCTGGGCCTCCTTGCCTTTTTTGGCCAGGCCCTGCATGGGAGTCATCCCATGCACACCCATCCGTGTTCTTAGGAAGCTCTGTTTACCAGTAATTCGGTCTTTCCTTCTTATGCTGAAGCCAGGCAGGTGGGAAGCTCACAGCAGGCAAGTGGGCAGGTGTCTAGGCCCTGGACTGCTGAGGAGTAGCAGGCCGAGGCTGCTGCTTTATTTTAGAAATAGAAGGACCAAATCCCCTGATCATTCTACTCATCCTCCCCCAGTTTCAGTCCCAGCTCCTGTCAAGGTTTTGTTAGGTATGTGTTGACCCATCCCTCCCCCACCCCCCAATCCTCTGCCATCACTTTGGGACTCTTCCCTTTTCATCTTTGTTTTTTTTTTTTTAAGAACAAAACAGATATATTTCTATTGGACTACCTGATACAGAGGATAGTGTGGGTAGATGGGTAGCATGAATGACAAACAATACATATATATTTTATTTGAAATAAACAAAAATGCTTACACAGCTCAATGCCTCACTTGGAAACAAACTCTTGCTTGACTGTATTACTGAGCAAAATCAAAGCTGAAGCACAAACACCTTCCTTTTTTGAAACGCATTTAGAGGAAGACACTACTTTGTTTTTAAAAAACTGACCCTCCCTTAAGGCTTGGTCATAGAAGTGTCAACAATGTAAATGAATCCACCATTACCAGTTGTCCTATCATATCTATGTCACCTGTGTATTCTGAGATCACACCTATACCTGCCAATAAACCTGGGAAGTGGAACACTTCCCTCTTCTTGCTTTGAGCTACCACCACCCTTTTCTTGTGTATGTAGTTCTTCTTTGTGGACAGAAGAAAGGCTTTTTATTGACACCAAGTTTTATGCGTAAGGAGTACAAAGTTTAGTGGGAGACAAAGATATGTAAATAGACAATTAGAAAACAGGAAAAAAGTTATGTGCCCGCCAGGAAGGAAACAGATAAAGAATCTTGTGCAATCACATTATGAAAGACTTATGTAGCTATTAAAGAGTAAAGGTAGATCTACACACATAAAGACATGGGAAAACATTGATGTCAGGTTTTTTTTCAATTAATTATAAAAAAATTTTTTAAAATTAATTACAACCATGAAAAGACATGGAGGAGCCGTAAGTGTGCATTGTTAAGTAAAAGAGGCCAGCCTGAAAAGGAAACATACTGTATGATTCCAACCATGTGACATTCTGGAAAAGGTAAAAGTACAAAGACAGTAAAAAGAGCAGTGGTTGCCAGGAGCTGAGGTGGGGGAGGGGTTATAGGTAGAGCACAGGGGGTTTCAGGGAGGTGACACTATTCTGTGTGACACTGTATTGGTGGATATGTGACATTGTGTATCTGGCAAATGCACAGAACTGGAACCGTACAACAGAGTGAACCTAATGTAAAGTGTGGACTTTAGTTAATAATAATGTATTCATGTTGGCTTATTATTATAACAAATGTACCACACAGAGGAAGGAACCAAGATGTTAGTAATAGGGGAAACCGTGGGAAAGGGGAGTAAATGGGAACCCTCTCTACTACCTGCTCAATTTTCTCTAAACCTAAAACTGCTCTAAGAAATAAAGTCTATGAATTTTTTAAAATTATGAAACTATAGATATAGTGTGATTCCATTTGAATAAAAATAATTGCATGTGTATGTGTGTATTTCCATGGTTGGACACAGCAATATGTCTAGAAAAATGAGTACACAACAAACTGTTAACAGTTTCTTCTTGCAAAGAGGATCAGTAGCAAAGAAAAGGAAAGCGTCACTTTTTTTTTGCGGGCCTCTCACTGCTGTGGCCTCTCCCGTTGCGGGGCACAGGCTCCGGACGTGCAGGCTCAGTGGCCATGGCTCACGGGCCCAGCCGCTCTGCAGCATGTGGGATCTTCCCGGACCAGGGCATGAACCCGTGTCGCCTGCATCGGCAGGTGGACTCTCAACCACTGAGCCACCAGGGAAGCCCGAAAGCATCACTTTTTAATGAAATAGTTCAGATATAAAAAAGTACACTGAACGATATATTGAACACCTGACTGTGTTCCTCTCCTGCTCCCGTCAACCAACTTCTTTTTTTGTTTTCTATTTTTGTTTTATTATTATTATTACTATTATTGAAGTATAGTTGATTTACAATGTTGTGTTAATTACTGCTATACAGCAAAGTGATTCAGTTATACATATATATATATTCTTTTTCATATTCTTTTCCATTGTGGTTTATCTCAGGTTATTGAATATAGCTCCCTGTGCTATACAGGAGGACCTTGTTGTTTATCCGTTCTCTATATAATAGTTTGCATCTGCTAACTCCAACCTCCCACTCCATTCTTCCCCCCAACTCCCTCCCCCTTGGCAACCACAAGTTTGTTCTCTATGTCTGTGAGTCCGTTTGTGTTTCATAGATAAGTTCATTTGTGCCATATTTTAGATTCCACATATAAGTGATATAATATGGTATTTGTCTTTCTCTTTCTGACTTACTTCACTTAGTATGATCATCTCTAGTTGCATCTACCATCAACCAGCTTCTGAATCAAAGTATGGGTGAAGTGATCCATACTTGCCACTCTTAAGTACTTTTACATTTTACAGTATTAATACATAAGCATGCTTATGTATTAATACTATAATTTTTTTAAATAAAGAAAAAAGCTAGAAAAGTGATAGAACAAGGTGCTGCATGAGAACAAAGGTGAAAATAATGAATCATGCCTCGGGTTGAGGAGAGGTGAAGCTGGGCAGAATTAGAAGAAGAGGGAAAGGGGAGTTAGCAAATGCCAAAACAAAAAGCTGGGATGGGTTGAGCTTCTTTAAGGAACTGGAAGTGATTCTGAAAGATGGGGGGCAGGGAGGAGAGAATGTTCCAAGAATTAATATGGAACCTGGACTGTTTGGTTGTGGTTGGATTGTGAATGGCATTCGACAGTGTGGTAAGGAGTTTGGTCTTTATATTATCAGCAAAAAGCATGAGAAGCAGCTTCTAAGGTGGTTCAAGACATGCTGGGATTTGTCTTGCAGGGAAGCAGCAGCAGGTGGCAAGGACAGGAGCAGGGATCATCAGGCGCCGTCAGTGGCGGCTCCTGCATCCACTTCTTAAGGAGGCATGCATTTTATGTTTTAGCCTCTAAATATTCTGTTCACTTGTATTGGAAAAATAAACCTAAACATTTTCTCCTGATATGTTGAAACGACACAGAGACATGCATAAAAGCCTGTGATGGCCCCCTTCACCCTTCCCTAGCCCAGTTAGACTCCACTGACCCTCACTGTTCTTGGATGTCAAGGTTCAGAGAAGACCACACATTCCCAGCAACCTCAAAAAGGGACATGAACTATCTTCAGGAGGTCTCAGTTAAAAGCAGATAAGTTACCTGCGCTGACACTAAATTCCCAAATTCCCAGTGATAACATCCTCTTTTAGAGTTGCTTGGATACATTTTATATTTCCTCCTTAATGACATGCCATTAATTTTGTGAGTTCAGAGGTGACTAACCTCTCAACCGGTATGAATCCAATTGTCTTTTCTAGGAGACAGTCTGATTTTACCTGTAATGACAAAGGGTCACTATTTGTGAGTATCAATATCAGAAACAGAGATGCATCTTGATTTGAGGGGTGTTACAGATGGGTTCCTTGAAAGCACAGTCTGCGATGGAGCTTGTGTTCACGAGCATCCACACTGGGGAAGGGAAGGGCATGAAGCATATTCGGGCAGAGGGACAGGTCGAACAGCCACGCTGGCCCAGTGATGGCTTCAGCCAACCCCAAAGGGAGTTCCGAAGACAGGAGAGTCCAGAGCTGCTCTGGACCGGGGCAGGAGGGCAGGGTCTTTATATCCCACATCAGTCAGTCGCTGGGTTTGGGCAGCTGGTAGGGGGTGTGATGTTGGGGGAGGCCCCTGTCTTTGGCTCAGGGGATCCCCAAAGGGGCTGCACTGAGAAGATAAGACTTTCATTCCTGAAGGGTTGGCTGAAATAAGTATCACAATGTCCATCCCAAAGAGGGTATATCTCAGTGTTTCACTGTCTGCCATCCAAGGATGACACAGGGCCTGACCTCCTCTCTTCCCCAGCTTGAGCTTATGCAATGGCCAAGTGCCTTGCAGAACAAGCCCTCAACATTTTTAAGTTAATTTATTTAACTGTTTAATGAGTTTCTACCATGTGGCAGATACTGTTTTCAATGCTAAAGTATCACAGCATCACGACAATGAATAAGAACAATAGTGCTTACATTCTAGAGGTGGTGGATACAGATGACAGACAAAAGAACTGACTAGGAGACACAGTGTGAGATGGTAAGAGTTACTGTGGAACAGGAAGGGAGGACAGGAGGTGTGAGTTAAGGTGGGAGCAGGGTGAGGATTTCCAGGCAGATGGAACAGCAAGTGCAAAGGCCCTGCGGTGAGGTGAGTCAGGGAGGTTTAAGAAATAGCAAGCAGGCCAGTGTGGCTGGAGGAGAATAAAAGAGGCAGAGAATAGCTGCAGGAGAGGCCCAAGAAGTGAGCAGAGAAATTGGGGAAGGACCCTGGGTCTCAAAGAGCCTTGTGGATCATTGTGAGGCTTGTGGATCTTCCTCTGAATGAGACAGGCAGCTGGTGGAGGGTTCCGAGCAGAGAGGTGACATGATGTGACATATCTCAACAAGGTCACTGTTGAGAAAAGACTGTGGGAACGAGAGTGAAAGCAGGGAGGCCACCCAATAGCCCCTCGAGGGGATGGTGGCTTGGAGCAGGTGGTAGCAAGGGCGATGCTGAGCAGTGATGGGACACCACATGTTGTCAGGGCAAAGGCAGCAGCATCTGCTGAGGAATCCACCCAAGTAATGAGAAAAAGAGAGGCATCAAGAAGAGTACAGCGTTTGGCCTGAGACAACTGGGAAGATGTTGTTTCCATTAACTAAGATGGGAGATTCAGTGGTAGGGAAGGAACCAGAACTTAGTTACAGACTTGCTATGTTTCAAAAGATATTAGAACATGCTAGGTTTCCACTGGTTGCCCAGTTTTCATTGGCTACCTGGATTCTCAGTAAAGGGACTACTTTCTTTTCTTAATTTTAATTTTTTTTTTTGAATTATAGTTGATTTTCAATGTTTCAGGTGTACTGCAAAGTGATTCAGTTATGCATATATGTACATATATTCTTTTTCAGATTATTTTCCATTATAGGTTATCACAAGGTACTGAATATAATTCCCTGTGCTATACAGTAGGTCCTTGTTGTTTATCTATGTTATTTATAGTAATGTGTATCTGTTAGTCCCAAATTCTAAATTTATCCCTCCCCTACCCCTCCCCTTTGGTAACCATAAGTTTGTCTTCTATGTCTGTGAGAGGTTACTTCCTGAAGTAGGATCCATGTCTGCCAAAGTATATTATTTTCATGGAATATGCATTCTTCACACCCTGTGCTTTTCCATCAGAGCACATGGCAGTTTTCAATGATATATACATAATTCTTTGATTAATTTCTGTCTCCCCCACTCACCTGCAAGTTCTGTGAGGACAGGGAAGTCTGTTTCACTGCCTGATCCCCAGCTTTCAGATCAGTTCCTGCCATGCTCCAACAGTTATCTTGAATGAATAAATTGAAACAAATTTTTGTGGAGAAGGAAACTTCTTCCCTTTTCTTTTTTTGTAAAAGCTAACAAAGTCCTCAACTAAGAGCGGCCCTACTTCTAATATTTTTAGCCACCAATCAGCCCTCCACACTTCCTCCAGAGTTATGTTTCTAAACCCAGCTCTGGTGGCAAAAAAGCATGGAATTTGGAGGTTCAAAATCTGTGTAACTTGAGCAAGTATATTAGCCTTTCTAAACCTTAGGGAGTAGTAACAGTACCCTTTTCATAGGTTATTTTTAGGATTAAATAAAAATAATTTATGAAAGATGCTGTGTGCAAAGTTTAGCATATAATAAGTGCTTAATAAACATTAGTTATTATTACCACTACTACTCATTATTATTATTATCATCATCGTTATTATCATTATTATTTTATCCATCCAACCTCAGAAAGTTCTCATGGCTCACATCAGTGCCTACAGAATGATGTCTAAACTCTACAGCAGGCATCCAGGTCCATCATGCTTTATCACACCTTAATTTCATCGCATTTTTGTCTTTAAAGAGCTTATGATTCATGAGGGAAAAGACAAATTCATAGATGAAAAGTTAAAAGAAAAGAAGAAAATAGATCTCAAAACAACCTCCAAGAAAGGACTAGGAATAGGGATAGAAAGAAATTCTGGGAGTTTAAAGGAGGGAAAAGATACTGGAAGGGAAGAAAAATAAATATCTCCCCAGCTGAAGGGACTTCATGGAGCCTTGATAAAGCCAAAGTACTAAAGACAAAGCTCTCAAATCCACTGTCCCAAAGCTTGTGAATCTGGGAAAACAGCTGAATTACATCTTGGCCTCCCTTGCTGAGATGATAGTCTGGTGGAAAGAACCTGGGTGGAAGTACTGTGCTCCACCACCAGCCCGGACAATAAATCTCTCCCGTGTGTGATCTCCCATTCTGTCCCATCCTCCATGGGCTTTGGAAACCACATGTGGAGGACACTGATGCACAGGTGGAACAAACATGAATCCCTGTGTGACTATATGGGGCAGAATCCCCAGCGCCACCAACCACATTGCTCTGACAAGAACAAGAAAAAACTTTACTGAAACATGAAGGCTCTTAGTTACAGCAGCTGCCATTACCTACCCTGTCTTGTGCACAGTTGAAACCAAAGGCTGGATTCAGAAGACCTGTGTTTATATCCTAGCTCTGCCACTTAGTTACAGATGAGCCAGGGCAAGTTACTTCATCTGGGAACTGCTGTGAGAATTAAATGGAAAAAGGATTTGTAAACTGTGAATGTGCTGTAAACATTGGATATTATTACTATTAGTCCATTCTTTCTAAATTGGCCAAATAACAGAGCCTAAGAATAGTATACAGGGATTAGTCATTCTTTCCAAACTAACAAAAAGAAGAACACAGTCTGGGATCTCATGATACTGGTATTAACTCAAGTGTTGGAAAAAGAGTTTGGGTAGATCTGTAGAAGGCTAATGATTCACTTCAGAACTCCTGGAGCTACTTTTCTGCTTTGTTGTTATGGGGTAAAATTTTTGTGAATATTTCAATATTTGCAGGTAACCACAACATTTGCATCTCTTAATAATTCAACTTTTGTTGGGGGGAGGCAACAAGAAGGAAAGAGAGGAGAATTATTTCTAGGTGGAGTTTACCAATTCTTTTCCTCAGAGTCAAATGTATTCTAAGTATTCTTTTTGACAACACGTTGGAGTTGGCTTTTATTTTTTTATTTCTCACAAATATTAACAATTATTTCTTTATCCAGACAATCCAGAAATCATATTCCAATATGGTTTACATTTTTAAGTAAATGACGGAAAGGACCAAAAGAGACTTCCAAGGCTGAGAATTATTCATCTTATAAATCCTACCACATTTCTGAACACTGGGCAGGTCTGGGAATGGGTGAGCAGGCTTCCTAGTGTAAGGCTTCGGGTGTGAGGTTTGGGACCCAGGCTCAGTGAAGAATGTCTGAGGCACCAGTGGGAACCTGGGAGGCAGATCACTGAGGAGATAAGGCCCTTCCCTTCTGACAGTTCCTGCTGCAGCCAGAGGAAAGGTGAAAGGCAAAGTCTGGTCATTAAAACCATCTGGGCCCTTTATTCCTGGCCCTGGACCCACCCCATTCAGAGGAGATGATTTCTTAAACTAGCCATTGCTCCTTTCTTCTTCTTTATGCCTCCACTTCCTGTGTGAATGCCAGGCCCCTCTTCTCCCCATCCTTCTTAAGCTTTTCTTGTTTATTCTTACATTTTGGGGTGAAGGATGATTCTGGAAAATGAAGGCACATCCTCCTCCTTTTCTGGATCTTTTCTCCCTGTAGCTGTATTCCCTTCCTTCCTTATTGACTCTTCTTATAAGAACTGTTTTCACTTCTTACTGGATTGGGGGCATTGGAATGGGAGTCAGAAGACTGGGCTCCTGCTCATCAGCACATAGATAAAGTGAATTTATTCTCCTTGGACTCAGTATCTCAGCTGTAAAAAGAAAGGAAGGGTAAACTCGTGTGTCTCCCCATCTATTTCTCTCTCAGGTTCTGTGTAAAATCAGGTCCCTATCAACAGCTGAAGAAGAAGGTCTTCAGAATTATCTTGCTAACTTCTAAAGCTCTGCAGTTAAGCAAATGTTCCTTGTATTTGCTGGGTGAGCCATCTGGGTGCATTTCCAAAAGAAGCAAGTTGAAACACTGGAATATGAATAAATTAGGAATCAGTGGAGACGCACCTGGAGAAGTGATCTCAAGCTTCGTTAGGAGGGATGTTGCCTTCTCTGTAAGATTTGGAACTTTATTCTCTGGATGATGGAGAATCTTGAAAGTATGATCAGATTTGTGTTTTAGAAAGTTCATTCTGATGGTTACATGAGGGATGGTGAAGACAGAAGTCAGCGCCACCAGGTAAAACTACCACTAATTTTTCAGGCAAGAAATGGGGAGGATCTGTATTTAAAAAGTAGAATATATTTGGAAAAAATGGGAGGGGGCCAATTTGATACATTTGGGGATTTTCTGACTGAGAGAGCTCTGGAGAGACTCTAGGACAAGTCTCTCACTGATATGAGTGGGTGGATGATCACAGTGGACACCTATGGCTTTGTTTACCTAGAATTCTGTGTTTTTTACTGAAAAAAAAATACACTTTTTTTTCCGAAAACTGCTTAACTATTTACTTCAAGGGAGATGCCATTGTTTTTCCCATAATTTTGCCCCCATAGACTTAACTGATTGGTCCAAAAAGACACCTCACCTGTGACGATCATGGAACCTCAACCCCTGGAAGCAGGTAATGGATGCAGAGGAGGGGAACTGACTCAAGCCAAGCCAATCAGAGTTCTTGTCCAGATGTTTAACTTGGAACCAAAGCAAGCTTCAGTCAGTATCTTTTCAGACCACAACGCTATGAGACTAGATATCAATTACAGGAAAAGATCTGTAAAAAATACAAACACATGGAGGCTAAACAATACACTACTTAATTACGAAGTGATCACTGAAGAAATCAAAGAGGAAATCAAAAAATACCTAGAAACAAATGACAGTGGAGACACGACGACCCAAAACCTATGGGATGCAGCAAAGGCAGTTCTAAGAGGTAAGTTTATAGCAATACAATCCTAACTTAAGAAACAGGAAACATCTCGACTAAACAACCTAACGTTGCATCTAAAGCAATTAGAGAAAGAAGAACTAAAAAAACCCAAAGTTAGCAGAAGGAAAGAAAACATAAATATCAGATCAGATATAAATGAAAAAGAAATGAAGGAAACGATAGCAAAGATCAATAAAACTAAAAGCTGGTTCTTTGAGGAGATAAACAAAATTGATAAACCATTAACAAGACTCATCAAGAAAAAAAGGGAGAAGACTCAAATCAATAAAATTAGAAATGAAAAAGGAGAAGTAACAACTGACACGGTAGAAATAAAAAAGATCATGAGAGATTACTAGAAGCAACTCTACGCCAATACAGTGGACAACCCGGATGAAACGGACAAATTCTTAGAAAAGCACAACCTTCTGAGACTGAACCAGGAAGAAATAGAAAATATGAACAGACCAATCACAAGCACTGAAATTGA
>NW_021702587.1:0-1591 GCF_005190385.1 Monodon monoceros
TCAGAGCAGGACTTGAACTAACAAACAGCAGCTCCGACAGGTCTGTGTCCCTGGGCATCACTCTGTGTGGCCTCCCTCCACCTGGTCTTCCAGAGACTTCCACTGCACCCGGGGCACCAGGCCTCTGTCTCCACCCACCACCCACCCCTCCTCTCCCTGACCCCTGGGTTCCTCTCATTAGGAGAGGGTTTTCTTGAAGTTGTTTCCCACTCATGGGCCAGATAATATAATTAGAAAACAAGCCAGAGATGCAGCCCCTTCTCTATCCTGACTCTCAGGAGCCCACACCTGTTCCTTGGACCTGGCCGATTCAGCAAGTTCCAGTTTCTGCAACTGTGAGCCCCTGAGGGGTGATTATTGGCTGGCCTGGGAAGCCTGACCATGCCGGCCAGTCCTCCCCAGGTGTGCCTGGGTTGAGATCAATATAAACACCACTCCAGGCAGCAAGAGCCCCTGCAGCTGTGCCTGACGCCATTTTCTCTGCCCTGTCAGCAGTCTCGGGGCTGGGCTGGTGGGAGGGAGTGAGAGGCCACGGCTTTGTGGGTGGCCCAGTGTGAGTGGGGCTCTGCTGGACTTTCTGCAGCAGTTGCCAAGATGCCACCTGCTAAAGAAGAGGATGTGTCACCCATACCTGCCGCTGGAATTTCTCCCTGGGCAGAGGTGAGTGAGGAAGAAAGCAGTGGGGGCCGGGACAGCAGGGGTATCTCAGGCAGGGAAATGGAAAGCTTCCAGAAGAGCACCCAGGGCCAGGACCCTCCTGGCTGGCCTGCAGTCACCAAGTCGGCTGGCATGCTGTCGCTCATGTGGCTCCATGGCCCTTCCTCTAGGCTTTCAAGTCCTTGTACATATTCAGGTGTTTTACCTGGGAAGGGTGGGAACATTTCAGCAGCAGCTGGCCTGGGGCTCAGCCCACGTTTACTCACAGATGCCTTGGCACGGTCCCCCAGCTTTGCAATGAGGACGCTTGTTGCATGGGGCCTGCTGGCTGAATGGGAGATGATTCCCCACCACTGACCAACTTCAGAATTGTTTACAACTGGAGCAAGTGCCCTGATACGGTTTTCCTCTGTGTAACTGGTGGGTTCTGTATTTTCTTTTCTTTTTTTCGTTTTTGGTTCAAGGTAGATTTTATTCCTCTTTTTTGTATTTACAGATATATGCATGGAAATAATTTATTCATATAAATACATGTATGTGAAGGGAAGAATATTTTTTCTGTTTTACTTTTTGTAATTTTGAATTTTATTTTATTTTTTTATACAGCAGGTTCTTTTTGGTTATCTATTTTATACATATAAATTTATACATGCCAATCCCAATCTCTCAACTCCTCCCACCACCACCCCCCAACAGCTTTCCCCCCTTGGTGTCCATACGTTTGTTGTCTACATCTGTTGCTCTATTTCTGCCTTGCAAAATGGTTCATTTGTACAACTTTTCTAGGTTCCACATATATGCATTAATATACAAGATTTGTTTTTCTATTTCTGACTTACTTCACTCTGCATGACAGTCTCTAGATCTATCAACGTCTCTACAAATGACCCAATTTCATTCCTTTTTATGGCTTAGTAATATTCCATTTTATATG
>NW_021702588.1:0-3052 GCF_005190385.1 Monodon monoceros
TGGAATATTACTCAGCCATGAAAAGGAACGAAATTGGGTCATTTGTAGAGACGTGCATGGATCTACAGACTGTCATGCAGAGTGAAGTATGTTAGAAAGAGAAAAACAAATATCACACATTAATGCATATATGTGGTGCCTAGAAAAATGGTACAGATGAACTGGTTTGCAGGGAAGAAATTGAGACACAGATGTAGAGAACAAACATATGGACACCAAAGGGGGAAAGTGGCGGGGGCAGTGGTGGTGGTGTGGTGAATTGGGAGATTGGGAATGACATGTATACACTAATATGTATAAAATGGAGAATTAATAAGAACCTGCTGTATAAAAACATAAACAAAATTGAAAAATTCAAACAAAAAAATAACAATAGTAAACAACTAATATTTCTGGAGTATTTCCTATGTAACCAGGCACCGTGCAAAGCACAGCTGAGCACACACTTAATCTCATCCTCTCATCTGTATTAAAGAGTAAGAAACTGCAGTTTGGAGAGCCTCAGCAACTTTCCGAGGACACACAGGGAAGTTTTTAACTATACTCTCTTCAAATATTTTTTCGTGTCCTTTCTCTCTTCTCCTTCTGGTACCCCTATAATGCGAATGTTGGTGCATTTAATGTTGTCCCAGAGGTCTCTTAGGCTGTCTTCATTTCTTTCCATTCTTTTTCTTTATTCTGTTCCATGGCAATGAATTCCACCATTCTGTCTTTCAGGTCACTTATCTGTTCTTCTGCTACTGATTCCTGCTAGTGTATTTTTCATTTTAGTTATTGTGTTGTTCATCTCTGTTTGTTCTTTAATTCTTCTAGGTCTTTGTTCAACATTTCTTGTATCTTCTCAATCTTTACCTGCATTCTTTTTCCGAGGTCCTGGATCATCTTCACTATTATTATTCTGAACTCTTTTTCTGGAAGATTGCTTATCTCCGCTTCATTTTATTGTTTTTCTGGGGTTTTATCTTGTTCCTTCATCTGGTACACAGTCCTCTGCTCTTTCATTTTTTGTATCTTTTTGTGAATGTGGTTTTCATTCCACAGGCTGCAGGATTTTAGTTCTTATTGCTTCTGCTTTCTGCCCTCTGGTGGATGGGGTTATCTAAGAGGCTTGTGCACATTTCCTGATGGGAGGGACTGGTGGTGGGTAGAGCTGGGTGTTGCTCTCTTAGGTAGAGCCCAGTAAAACTTTAATCTGCTTGCCCGCTCGTGGGTGGGGCTGAGTTCCCTCCTGGTTGGCTGTTCGGCTGAGGCGACCCAGCAATGGAATCTACAGTCTCTTTGGTGGGGCTAATGGCAGACTCCGGGAGGGCTCACGGCAAAGAGTACTTCCCAGAACTTCTGCTGCCAGTGTCCTTGTCCTCACGGTGAGACACAGCCACCCCCCACCTCCGCAGGAGACCCTCCAACACTAGCAGGTAGGTTTAGTTTTGTCTCCTGTGGGGTCACTGCTCCTTCCCCCTGGGTCCCGATGTGCACACTACTTTGTGTGTGCCCTCCAAGAGTGGAGTCTCTATTTCCCTCAGTGCTGCTGAAGTCCTGCAATCAAATCCCACTAGCCTTCAAAATCTGATTCTCTGGGAATTCCTCCTTCCGTTGCCGGACCCCCAGGTTGGGAAGCCTGATGTGGGGCTCAGAACCTTCACTCCCGGGGGTGAACTTCTGTGGTATAATTCTTCTCCATTTTGTGAGTCACCCACCCAGTGGTTATGAGATTTGATTTTATTGTGATTGCGCCCCTCCTACTGTCTCATTGTGCTTCTACTTTGTCTTTGGATGTGGGGTATCTTTTTTGGTGAGTTCCGGTGTCTTACCGTTGATGACTGTTCAGCAGCTAGTTGTGATTCGGGTGCCCTCGCAAGAGGGAGTGAGCACACGTCCTTCTACTCTCCAGTCTTGAACCAATCTCCACATTTTAAAATAATGTCTGGCACCTGTATATTGTTTCCCTTTTTGCTTACATAATCAATTTAAAATTTTCCCAATAGCCCTGTGAGAGTATGGCGGAAAATAGTTGCAACAGATATAAATATACATATTGAAACTGCTGTAAGGCAAATGCTGGCAATTTATTTAATGGAGAAAAGCCACCCAGTTCTTGATTTCTAATTTCCAGTACAACAGCAGTGATGGTGCTAGGGGTTATGAATGATAATGATGATAATATGCTTATTTGTATAAGTTTCTACTATTTTGTCTGCTGTTTGATTTTGGCCTAATCCAGGATGACATTATCAGGCATTTCAGTGCTTCGGGAAACACTTCTCACCAGCTGGATTGCTAGCCAAACTTGTAAGCTAACAACTGAATACTACATAAGGTCTATCACCCAGCCACCCCCATACTTGCTCCCCAGGGCTGATGGGGAATGGGCCATGAGTCATGGAGGCAGTTGGTGGGGAGGTGGCAGCTCTACCCACCGATGATTATTTTTTAAAATAACTGAGGGCTCTTACTGTACCTCAACCCACAATTTCCTTGCCTCCACCACAATCAAGCCAATGTGGTGGGGTAAACATCATCAGTTTTTTACTTCTTTTCATGTTTTAAATTTGTTTTAGCTGGATTTTTTTCAGCATTCTGATATCAAAGTAGAGGAGAAGGGAGAATGTGCAGGATAATTGGCCTAAGTTCCTTATCTCTCTAGCAAATACCAAGACTCCTGAATTGTACTATTTTCTGTGCCTCATAATTTTTTTTGAATTTTATTTATTTATTTATACAGCAGGTTCTTATTAGTCATCCATCTTATACACATCAGTGTACACATGTCAATCCCAATCTCCCAATTCATCACACCACCAACCCCACCACCACCCCCCACTGCTTTCCCCACTTGGTGTCCATACGTTTGTTCTCTACATCTGGGTCTCTATTTCTGCCCTGCAAACTCATTCATCTGTACCATTTATCTAGGTTCCACATATATGTGTTACTGTGCAATATTTGTTTTTCTCTTTCTAACATACTTCACTCTGTCTGACAGTCTGTACATTCATGCACGTCTCTACAAATGACCCAGTTTTGTTCCTTTTTATGGCTGAGTAATATTCCA
>NW_021702589.1:0-2550 GCF_005190385.1 Monodon monoceros
GAAAATGCCTGACTCTATGTCCCTTCTCACCACATTTACCCAATCCTATAGAACACGCAAACACACACCTCCTTTCACACACACACTCTCTCACATCCACATACTCATACTCACTCACAGACACACAAATACACTCTCACGCTCTCCTACACGCTTACACCCATCCGTCTAGTCACAACTACAGTCTCGCATTTTCATATACGGTTCACTCGCGTCCACACAAACTCACAAGGTGCTCACAGACACACTTGCACACTCTCATATGCACCCGCTCACACTCTCTTACACTCATCATCCACTCAGCAAACACATTTTCAAACCTACGCTACAAACACACATACTCTCAGAGGCATTTCCCACCCACCTCTCTGTCCCCCCTCCCCTTCACACACACACACACAACACACGCACACACACACACACGCGCGCGCACACACACACGTGCACACACACACACACGTGCACACACACACACACACACACACGTGCACACACGCACTTGCCCTGCTCTGCTGATTTATCAGCCCCGGGTCTCAGCCCCAGCCTGTGTGGTTCCCGCCCCATCAGAGGCTGTTGGACGTGGAGGAAAGCTGAGACTCCCCGGTTCACTTCTCATCCCTGGAATGACTGCATTCAGCCTCCTGCAGCTCAGGAGAAGTAAGGGCTGCAGAGAACGTGCACCAGCTCCACCTGCAAGGCTCCCACGACAAGCACTGAGGTGTGTATCTGTTGGGAACTAGTGGCTTGTGTGATTTAGTCTCACGTCAGTCTTCAGCTTTAAGCGTCAAGGATCCTGACCTCGCAAGAAATACCCTTTCCCCAAGGTCCTCTGAAAAGCCCCATGGGCACCATTCTTGGATAAATATGGTCATTGTAACTGACAGGGTCCCAGGGAGGTCAAAGGGCTCTGGGCTGGGAATTAGGAGGCACGCCTGCAGGACCCAGCGCTGCCCACACGCTCTGGGCGGTCGAGGGCCTGTCCCCAGCCTTTCCCACAGGCTTGCCTTTCCCCTCCCGTGCTAACGTGGGAGTGGGATGGTGACAGAGCCAAGCCCACCCAACCCCCTGTCCTCCCAGTTTACTGGAGTCTGTGGTTCTCAGCTCTGACCTTATAGGAGCACTTCTGATCGCCCTTGACATCTGAGTCCTCTCCCTGATGACCTGCGAACAGCTTAGTGTGTTGAGCTTCTCCGTGAAGCGTGGTCTCTCTCTAGACCTTTGCCCATAGATTCGAATGACAGTCACCCTGAGCTCACTCTGTGCAGAGAGCTGATGCCTCACAGAGCATGCCTAGTGGAAAAGAAAACAAAAACAAAAGCAAAAAAGCAAAACCCAGCATAGAACAGCTTGAGCTCTAGAGGTCAAGCAAAAGCAACACAGGGCAAAAGCCATGAGGATTAAGAAGTGGCTACAAATGCTAAAGTGGCTGCCTTGGGGGAGCAGGCTAAGGTTCATCACGAGAAGCTGTTCTGTTGTACCTGTGAGTGGGATTTCTGATAACACACCCCAAGCAGTGAGCCCCGGGTAAAAGCATTAAGTGAACGAAGGCCAGATTGGGGTTGGCATCCTTTGTTTCAACAAACAGGACGCCATTTCCAACTGAAAGAAATTCACGGAGACCATTTACCAGCTGGGAAAATTTGGGAAAACTAAACTCCCAGAACCTAGCTTGTTCTCATTTGTGTACCTCACACGATTTTGAGATAATCAAATGCAATATAGCACGTGACAGTGGCTGGGGGAATGTCGCGTGTCATGTAGAATATTTGTCATACTTTTATTGAAGTCTCACTTTGGGGGTATCCCTTAGATGTCTTAATTTCTGAGTTGGATTCTAGAATTGTCTCAGGGTTTAGTGACCTGTCAAAAGTGTGACAGAGAAGGTAGTAGGACTTTAATCTGTCCTGCTCACCTGATGAGTTATTGTTTCATTGAACCCCTACAAGCTGTATTAAGAGATGCCTGGTTTCACTCCTCCCGTTATCACAGGAGCTTCGTGGGTGTGGGCCTTTGACAGCTGTGGAATCAAGTGGTGTCAAGTTGTGAAGAGTCAGGTCAGAGGTCATTTTTTTTTCTAGTAAACATTAAACTTTAATTACTTTTAATATATCAGTTAACATAATCAAAGACATTGTACCTCTGTTTCTTCATTATGGTGGGTGGCTGCTTGAGAACCAGGGCTACATTGTATTATCTGTGTTATCATAACTTTCTGGCATATATCAGGCTTTCAAGACATACATGGAATAAGTGAATGATGAATGAATGAAATCAACAATATCCTGATTATGCTTCATGATCATTCATGGCTTCCTCTAAATGCCACAGAAGGTCAGAGATCTGCTGGTCCAAACCCTGTGTTTTGGTTTAAGGAGGATGAAATACAAATGGATGGAGTTGACAAGCAAGGCTGTAAAACTACAAAGTTCTAGAAACAAGTCCTAAGGCCCAGCGCAGGGTTCTGTGTCTACCCCTCCCCACACTGCATTCTTCTGTTGATCCCGGGAATTTGGGGAGACTTAGCAAAGTGAAATAAGGAGAAATAAATCA
>NW_021702590.1:0-1799 GCF_005190385.1 Monodon monoceros
TTTATTTCTTCTTTGATTTCTTCAGTGATCTCTTGGTTATTTAGGAGCGCACTGTTTAACTTCCATGTTTTTTTGTGTTTTTTACAGGTTTTTTCCTGTAATTGATTTCCAATCTCATAGTGTTGTGGTCAGAAAAAATGCTTAATAGGTTTCAATTTTCTTAAATTTACCGAGGCTTGATTTGTGACCCAAGGTGTGATCTATCCTGGAGAATGTTCCATGAGCACTTGAGAATAAAGTGTATTCCATCATTTTTGGGTGGAATGTTCTATAAATATCAATTAGATCTATGTAGTCTATTATGTCATTTAAAGTTTGTGTTTCCTTATTAATTTTCTGTCTGGATAATCTGTCCACTGGTGTAAGTGAGGTGTTAAAGTCCCCTACTATTATTTTGTTACTGTCGATTTTTCCTTTCATGGTTGTTAGCATTTGCCTTATGTATTGAAGTGCTCCTATGTTGGGTGTATAAACATTTATAATTGTTATATCTTCTTTTTGGACTGATGTACTTTTAAGTGTTTATTGAGCATAGTATTGGTCCTTTGATTATTATGTAATGTCCCTCCTTATCTCTTGTAACAATCTTTATTTTAAAGTCTATTTTATCTGATACAAGTATTGCTACTCCAGCTTTCTTTTGATTTCCATTTGCATGGAATACCTATTTCCATCCCTTCACTTTCAGTCTGTATGTGTCCCTAGGACTGAATTGGGTCTCTTATAGACAGCATATATATGGGTCTTTTTTTGTATCCATTCAGCCAGTCTGTGTCCTTTGGTTGTGGCATTTAGTTTATTTACTTTCAAGGTTATTATCGATATGTATGTTCCTATTACCATTTTCTTAATTGTTTTTGGTTTGTTTTTGTGGGTCTTTTTCTTCTCTTTGTGTTTCCTGCTTAGGGAAGTTTCTTTAGCATTTGTTGTAAACTATTTTCATGGTGCTGAATTCTCTTAGCTTTGGTTTGTCTGAAAAGCTTTTGACTTCTCCATCAAACCTGAATTAAATCCTTGCTGGGTACAGTAATCTTGGTCGTAGGTTTTTTTCTTTCATCACTTTAAGTATATCCTGCCACTCCCTTCTGGCTTTCAGGGTTTCCACTGAAAAATCAGCTGATAACCTTATGGGGATTCCTTTGTATATTATTTTTTTGTTTTTCTCTTGCTGTTTTTAATATTTTTCTTTGCACTTAATTTTTGTTAATTTGATGAATATGTGTACTGGTGTATTTTTCCAAGGTTTTATCCTGTATTGGGACTCTCTGTGCTTCCCGGATTTGGGTGACTCTTTCCTTTCCCATGTTAAGGAAGTTTTCCACTATAATCTCTTCAAATATTTTCTCAGACCATTTGTTTTTCTCTTCTTCTGGGACGCCTATAATTTGAATGTTGGTGCATTTAGTATTGTCCCAGTGGTCTCTGAGATTGTCTTCAATTCTTTTCATTCTTTTTTTCTTTATTTTTCTCCTCAGCAGTTATTTCCACCATTTTGTCTTCCAGCTCACTTATTCGTTCTTCTGCTTCCGCTATTCTTTTACTGATTCCTTCTAGTGTATTTTTCATTTCAGTTATTGTGTTGTTCATCTCTGTTTGTTTGTTCTTTAGTTCTTCTAGGTCTTTGTTAAACACTTCTTGTATTTTCTCAATCTGTGCTTCCATTCTATTTCTGAGATTCTGAATCATCTTTGCTATCATTACTCTGAATTCTTTTTCAGGTAGATTGCCTATTTCCTTTTCATTTACTTGGTCTTGTAGGTTTTTACCTTGCTCCATCAACTGTGACATATTTTTTTGCC
>NW_021702591.1:0-1015 GCF_005190385.1 Monodon monoceros
GTACAGTCACCCTAAAACGTTGTCATACCCTAACCTGTACCCTAAACCATCCCCGTCCCCTAAACCTAACCCTAACCCTAACCCTTACCCAAAGCCTTAACCTAACACGTCCCCTAATCCTAACACGTACGCTCACCCTAAAACATTATCGTACCCTACCATGTACCCTAAACCGTCCCCGTCCCCTACCCTAACCCTAACCCTAAACCTAACCCTAACCCTTACCCGAAGCCTTACACTTACCCGTCCCATAATCCTAAACCGTACGCTAACAGTAACCCATGCCCTAACACGTAGGCTCACCCTAAACCGTTGTCGTATACTAACCTGTACCCTAAACCGTCCCCGTCCCCTAACCCTAACACTAACACTAACCCTAAGCCTAACACTTACCCGAAGCCTTACCTTAAACCGTCCCCTAACCCTAACCCGAACCCTAAAACTAATCCTTACCCGAAGCCTTACCCTAACCCATCCCCTAATCCTAACCTGTACGCTAAAACTAACCCGTACCCTAACACGTACGCTCACCCTAAACCGTTGTCGTACCCTAAACTATACCCTAAACCGTCCCCGTCCCCTAACCATAACTCTAACCCTAACCCTTACCCGAAGCCTTACACTAACCAGTCCCCTAATCCTAACCCGTACGCTAACACTAACCCATACCCTAACACGTACAGTCACCCTAAAACGTTGTCATACCCTAACCTGTACCCTAAACCATCCCCGTCCCCTAAACCTAACCCTAACCCTAACCCTTACCCAAAGCCTTAACCTAACACGTCCCCTAATCCTAACACGTACGCTCACCCTAAAACATTATCGTACCCTACCATGTACCCTAAACCGTCCCCGTCCCCTACCCTAACCCTAACCCTAAACCTAACCCTAACCCTTACCCGAAGCCTTACACTTACCCGTCCCATAATCCTAAACCGTACGCTAACAGTAACCCATGCCCTAACACGTAGGCTCACCCTAAACCGTTGTCGTATACTAACCTGTACCCTAA
>NW_021702592.1:0-1215 GCF_005190385.1 Monodon monoceros
TGCCTGACTCGATCCGAGACCCATGGTGATGTGGGTCCTCTGGTTTGTGACAACATGTTTTGGGTACCTCAACTTTCGATGATGTGGCCCCACGAGTGTGAGGACACTCCTGCCTGGTTCCCAGCCCCTAGCTGATGTGGGCACTCTGGTGAGAGTCTGATCCTTGCTGGGTACCTTACCCTTCTGTGAGGTGTGCCCTCTGATGTGAGGTCACTGCTGCCTGGTTGGCTCACGTCGCCTTGGCGATGGGGGCCCTCTGTTGGCCACTGAAGCATGCTGGGAGCCTCCTACCCTCTTTAATGAGGTCCCTGGAAAAATCGCATATGCCCTTTTGACCAAGGACATCATTGTTGAGGTGCTGCCTTTTTACTATGCTTTCAAAGGACTTCCCGTTTACCTCCTGAAAACGTACTCCTGGAATTCTGCCCTGCATTCAAGTCCTCTTCGCAGCCTTACTTCATATATTTTTGGATGATAGCTGTCATTTATAACTGCAGATTTGTGAATGGCAGTGGCCCTGAGCTCCTTTCTTCAACTCGCTTTCTTGTGAGCTGGCCGCAAAACCGCAGGATGGCTTCAGGCCCTAATCTGGTTCCGGCACGGCATGTTGAGCCTTTGGCTATTTCCTCTTCCTGGTGGGAAATGAGCATTAAATTTGCCCATGCAGATACCTACAGCTAGTCTATCATTGGTTCTCCCTATTCCTGTTCATCTTGCGCAGAAATTGCAAACTGTGCCAAACAGGAGGTTAAAGGCACTGAGTCTCCAAGTGGGGAGAGTGTTAGTAAAGGTTCTGGAATGGTGAAACTGAGTACCAGGGGACGAAAACTGAGATGCATTTAAAAATGTTTACCGGTCACACGGAGGACCATACTCTGGGTTTCCCATGCATGTTTTAGCTGAAGGAACAATCCCTAAAACCTGGAGAGCTGGGACCCATGGAATGGGTACCATGCAGTATGACTTCAAAGGGTCTGCATTTGCTCACCGAACCTCACCAATGCTATCAACCCGAAGTGTCCGGCATTATGTCTCACCAAGCTCTGGGTGTAGATGTGGTAAATCCAGGTTGTATCACAAGCCCTGAATGAATTATTTAAGAATTGTTCTCTATTTCACTGTCATTGTGTTTTGTTTTTGTAATTTTTTGATAACTGGATTTATCGGATTTTCACTGCTGCGTTTATGCCACTGTACACACGCTTGATTCTCTTA
>NW_021702593.1:0-2495 GCF_005190385.1 Monodon monoceros
CTGGCCCCGAGACCCTGGTCCTCCGCCTGTCACACCAGTGGTGATTGTGCTGTCCCCCGCCCCTTCCTGAGGGCATCTGTTGCCCCAGGTCCCTGTGGTCAGGGCTGCTCCTGCCCCCCGGCCTGAGCCAGGAGCCCAGAGGAGGGTCCTTGGACCAGGAAACCTATCTGGGGCTGACCAGTCACCTAGGCCCCAGGGGAAGCCACAAGGGCCTGAGCTGGGCCAGTCAGGTTCCCCAAATGGGGACAGTGTGAAGTGGGGAAGTCAGCAGAGGCTGTGGCCAGGGAGGGGCCAGGAGGGAGCTTCATGCCGCTGGCAGGCAGCTGGTCAGGAGAGGAGAAGGGGGCGGTGAGCAGAGGTTCAGAGAGGCAGAGACCCCGTGGGAGGGAGCGCTGACTCAGGGAGCCCCACCTCCCGGGGCCTGAAGCCTTAGTGATGAGACACGAGGCAGCCTGGTTCCTGCCTCAGCTGTTCTGGCTGGATGTGCTTTCAGGAATGGCGTCCCAGACCTCTCCCCAGGGGCAGGCACGGCGCCCCAGGCCTGCAGGGGCAGCGAGGGCTCCATCCTGGGGAGCCGCCGCTCTCCCTGCTGTATGTTCGTTTCCAGACCGGTAACCAAGTCATCGTCAGGTATGTTTCACAGACAAGCAGTGCGAGGCCGGCCTGGGCCAGCCCTGCCTGGTGGGTGTGGGGGACAGAGGGAGCGAGGGGCCCAGAGGGTGAACCTGGGCTGGGCAGAAGTCCTCCTCCTTCAGGCTGGAGGTGAGAGCAGGACCCGGGGCTGCATGGGGAGGGCCCCGAGGGGGCAATTCCCAGACCTGCTCTTGAGACGGTGCCAGCCATAGTTGCTGGAAAGCCGTTGGCATCTGGTTCAAAGCCTTACTAAAGCCAGCGCCCCGAGCAGGGAGGCCAGCTGAGAATCTGCCCTGGGCACGCTGGACATGCTGACCTCGACTCCTGCCCGGAGAGAGGACCTGGAGCCATATTTATGTGGCCTGAAATCGGCGGCTACATAAAGTCCCCGTTAGAGGAACGACTATCTAAATCATGGAGTGATTAATATGAATGCGGTGCGGTGATTACTAGACGTATGAGTTAACACCAAAAAAATCCTTGCAATGTGACCTTGAGCACAAAAACAGGCAACAAAATCGTCCCCAATCCTAAACAGCGAAAAGGCTGGAAGGAAATATTTGACTGTCAACAGTGAGTTTATGAGTTTCTTTCCTTTTTGTCTTAAATTTTTTTTTTTTGGTATTTACATATTTTTGATTAGGACAAATTATTAAAAAATAAAGAGAAGGTGAAATGCTATTATCACGTTGGTATGAGGTGGGTATCAGTGAATTCATCCATCCCGTCCCACTAATATCCTGATCTTGCTGAGGCTGGACCTGTGCTGGGCTAAGGTCCAAGGAGGGGTGACACTGGGTCCTGGCCCGTGGGGATCCATGTGTATTGGGGGCAGCTGACCAAGGACCAGGCCTTCGGCTGTGGTGAAGGGGAGCAGGTGGGGCACCTGGGGTGTAGAGAAAGCTTGTCAGAAGAAGAGGTTCCAGGAGGACCTGCCCTGGGGGCAGACCCAAGGGGCGCCAGTTGGGAGGAGGGTTTAGTTAGCTTCCTGCAATGGAGGCCCTGGCTGGGGGTTCCGTGCATGCTCTTCTGGTTCCCTGAAGGATGCTGGTGAGCTGCTGCCCACTGTGTCCTCAATTTTCTCCTGAGGCAGGCCAGCGGGGTCGAGTCCCCAGTGGGCAATTTGCCAGCAAGGTCAAGACAAAGGTTTTATGAGCCTTATTGTCTCATATGTGTCGTCAGAGTAGGCTCAGTGAGCTGCCCTCCTGCAGATACTCCCGGGAGGTACGTGTCCTGCCAGGCTGGTGGGCAGCAGGTCAGAGTGGTCCGGTGGGCCGTCCTTGAGGTCCCGGGGTCTGGTGCTGGCAGAGTCCTTGGAAACATGGGATGAGGGGGGAGGAAGGGGCTGCGGGATCAGGGCAGGCCTGGGGTCAGAGCTCGGCAGTGACCCTGTGTCTGGTGTCTGGAGGCAGGGCTGCTGCTGCTCTCACCCGGCCCCGGGCTCCTCAGACGAATTCAAGGTCAACGAACAAACAGTGTCAGAGTCTTGGGCAGACATTTGTTCCTGCCTAAGGCTGGCATCGCTGGAAGACGCAGTAAACATGGCTGTAACTGCGCAGGGCTGTCTCTCCCCGACCTGTGTTCCTCCCCAAGGTGGCTCCGGGTCCTGGCAGGTCCTGCGTATGAGGATGAAGCTACACGACCAGCAAGCAGTAAGTTCCAAGGTTTAATTCCCCCTCCTCTGCAACCCCCTCCCTCGGACCTTCCCAACCCCCAACTACTGCTTTTCTGGGATCCCAGGTGCCTGCCCACATGGTCTTCCCTCTCCTGCTCTGTCCCCCATGAAGCTGCTCCACACACAGCACCCTTGGGAGAATGCTTAGGGGCAGGGCACAAGGAGGGTCCCCAGTTGTCTGGTCCTG
>NW_021702594.1:0-1307 GCF_005190385.1 Monodon monoceros
GTTAGGGTACGACAAAGGTTTAGTGTGAGCGTACATGTTAGGGTATGGGTTAGTGTTAGGGTACGGGTGAGGATTATGGGACGGGTTACGGTAAGGCTTCGGTTAAGGGTTAGGGTTAAGGTTAGGGTTAGGGTTAGGGGACGGGGATGGTTTAGGGTACAGGTTAGTGTACAACAATGATTTAGGGTGAGCGTACGTGTTAGGTTACGGGTTAGTGTTAGCGTACGGGTTAGGATTAGGGGACATGTTAGGGTAAGGCTTCGGGTAAGGGTTAGGGTTAGGGTTAGAGGACGGGGATGGGGACAGTTTAGGGTACAGTTTAGGGTACGACAACGGTTTAGGGTGAGCGTACATGTTAGGGTAAGTGTTAGTGTTAGCGTACGGTTTAGGATTAGGTGACGGGTTAGTGTAAGGCTTCGGATAAGGGTTAGGTTTAGGGTTAGGGTTAGGGTTAGGGGACGGGGACGATTTAGGTTACAGGTTAGGGTACGACAACGGGTTAGCGTGAGTGTACGTGTTAGGGTACGGTTTAGTTATAGCGTACGGGTCAGGATTAGGGGACGGGTTAGGGTAAGGCTTCGAGTAAGGGTTAGGGTTAGGGTTTGGCTTAGGATTAGGGTTAGGGAACGGGGATGGTTTACGGTACAGTTTAGAGTACGACAACGGTTTAGGGTGAACGTATGTTTTAGGGTATGTGTTAGTGTTAGCGTACGGGTTAGGATTATGTGACGGGTTAATGTAAGGGTTCGCGTAAGGGTTAGGGTTAGAGTTAGGGTTACGGTTAGGGGACGGGGATGGTTTAGCGTACAGGGTAAGGTACGACAACGGTTTAGGGTGAGCGTACGTGTTAGGGTATGGGTTAGTGTTAGCGTATGGCTTACTATTAGGGGACGTATTAGGGTAAGGCTTCGGGTAAGTGTTAGGGATAGGTTTATTGTTAGGGTTAGGGTTATGGTTATAGGACGGGGACGGTTTAGGGTACAGGTTAGGGTATGACAACGGGTTAGGGTGAGCGTACGTGTTAGGGTACGGATTAGGGTTATTGTACGGGTTAGGATTAGGGGACGGGTTAGGGTAAGCCTTCGTTTAAGTGTTAGGGTTAGGGTTAGGGTTAGGGTTAGGGTTAGGGGACGGGGATGGTTTAGGGTACAGATTAGTGTACGACAACAGTTTAGGGTGAGCGTACGTGTTAGGGTATGGGTTAGTGTTAGCCTACTGGTTAGGATTAGGGGACGGGTTAGGGTAAGGCTTTGGATAAGGGTTAGGGTTAGGTTTAGGGTTAGGTTTAGGGTTATGGTTAGGGGATG
>NW_021702595.1:0-2771 GCF_005190385.1 Monodon monoceros
ACAAGTACTGCTCCCAATTAGACCAACTGAAAGCAGCACTCAATGAAAAGCTTCCAGAATGAGTCAACAGAAAACGCATAATCTTCCGTCTGGCTAAGACCACATGTTTCTTTGATGACCAGGCAAAAACTGTTACAGCTTGGCTGGGAAGTTCTGATTCATCCGCCACATTCACCAGACATTGCACCTTCGGATTTCCATTTATTCTGGTATTTACAAAGTTCTCTTAATAGAAGAAAATTCAATTGCCTGGAGGACTGTAAAAGGCAGCTGGAACAGTTCATTGTTCAAAAAAACATAAATAGTTTTGGGAAGATGGAATTATGAAGTTGCCTAAAAAATGGCAGAAGGTAGTGGAACAAAAGGGTGAATACATTGTTCAATAAAGTTCTTGGTGAAAATGAAAAATGTGTCTTTTCTTTTTACTTAAAAAAAACAAAGGCACTTTTTGGCCCACCCAATAGATCTCTTGTCTCTCCATATGAACTTTGTAATTTATTTATTAAGATCCACAAAATAAATTGCAGGGATTTTGACTGGGATTGCATTGAATCTATAGATTAAATTGGGAAGAACTGACATCTTGACAATATTGAGTCTTCAAATTCATAAACATGGATTCTCTCTCCATTTATTTAGTGATTGAACGATCACTGACTTTGCCAGCTAGGCTTTTGTTTTCTTTGACAATGCAATTTCCTTCAAAATTCCAGTCTGTTTGCTTCCAGTCTGTTCCATATGAAAGTAACCTTTGGCTATAGTTCTTAAGCTTGCAGATTCTAGCTTTTTACTTCTGGCTGCAGTGCGCAGCCCACCCCTAGTTCTCTCTCTCAGTTTAAGGGCTTCTACCTTGATGTGCTCTGGAGCCATGGGCTTGTATGGGGAAGGTACACCTTTGTCATCTGAATCTTTGCAGCAGGGCTGGCTCCCATTGTGTGGCTCGGGACAATGTCTCATAGGAAGTTCTTGAAGTAGGCTCTGAGTGACTATCTTATCTTCTGCCACTTGGAGAGGAGAAGCAGTTGGCTTTACTAGAAGGGGTCATGAGCTTTGCAGCCTGCAATATCTGTGTTCTTATCACCTGCCACCTGGTCACTAAGCCACTGCCAGGTATTTTCAGTTTTGGTATGTACTGACCCTGCATCTAGGTAGCAATTCTATACTAGGACAAACTAAGCTGCTATAACAAAGAGACCCAAAATATACTGGCTTACACAAGATAGGAGTTTATTTCTCTTTCATCTGATGGTCTCCATGTAGGCAGGTAGTCCAGGATGGGTCAACATTTCTGCTCTACAACATCGATTGGAGACCAGGTTCCTTCTGTTTGTTACTCTGCTTGGTCCTGAGGTGCTGTCCTCAGCTTAGCACTGAAGCTGGGACACCGTCTCGTCCACATTTCCAGATTGCAGGAGGTAGGAGAGTGGGAGACAGAGTGGAGGGTAAATAATGTCCTTATGGAAACTGAACCAGAAGTCACACACATCCTTCTCAGTGACACCTCACTGGCCAAAAACATACTTCTGTACCCACACCTAGATGCAAAGGATACTGGGAACAGGGAGGGTGGGGTAATGGCCTCTAGAGGGGCAGCCACTATTTTTCTATTCTGGATTTTTTTTTGTTAAGGTTTCTGCTCCCTTGAATACATACCCATGCCATGTATAAAATGAAATATACTTAAAAATTGGTTTAGCTTTATTGCGATATAAATAACATATAAAACTGTAAGATATTTAAAGTGTACATCATGGTAATTTGATATGTGTATACACTGTGAAAGGATTCCTCCCATCTAGTTAATTAACACAACCATCACCTCACATATTTCTCTATTTTTTTGTGAGAACTTCTAAGTTCTACTCTTTTAGCAAATTTCAATATATAATATAATGCTATCGACTATATAAAAGGAAACTTACTTTAAGTCCCTGTTTTGGTGCCACTGGCCAGGATTAAATCTCTCCTCCTTTACGTGAGGTGAACTGAGATCTTTGTTTGTTTGTTTTAAACGCCTGCCTCTGGGGTATGTAGAAATGGGAGACAAGTTGGAAATCTGGGTCTAAGAGGAATTGGAATGAGATCTCTCTAAATAAAATTCAGGGGATTCTACAATCCCCCTGAAGGAAGAGGGATGAATGGATACTGGGAAGTCAGAGAGTCCCTACCACAACCCTGCTGACTAATAACAGAATGAGGTTAAATGTGATGCAACTTCTGGCATTTTCTTAGAAACTTGCTCTTTCACAAGGGGTCTATCCACCACGGAGATGCTAGGAATGAAAAACATCCTACTCTTTTTGATCATTTAGCTCTCTTCCTGTGTTCTTATAAATACAATGTGAATTGAGTTTTAAGGGAAAAAAAACATAGGACAAATGATCAACTGTTTGAAGTTCAAATATCCATCATTTGTTGAGTTCCTTTCAGCCAATCACATCGTAATTCCATCAAGGGAACTTATTCGTGTGTCTAAAAAGGTATATTCGTAACTGATTGCAAGCAGCATGGTTTAGGTGATTTTCATCTTTTCTTAATACTGACAATGTTGCCAGCCCAGATGGAGTAATTCAGGCTTGTTAGGAGTCCTATATGCATGAAGGAAAGCACGCTTGTATTCTGTTGTATGAAGATGTAAAAGTAAAGAGCTGAGTGTCATTGCCTCAGCTCAGTCTGATTGTCTATTGCCTCTGATAGCACTGATAAACCAAACAATTAATTCCCACAAGTACTGCTCCCAATTAGACCAACTGAAAGCAGCACTCAATGAA
>NW_021702596.1:0-10793 GCF_005190385.1 Monodon monoceros
AGCCTCTTAAGTAAGTTTTCTTAGATATTAAAACTGCCACTTATCTATCTAGAATGGTCTGCCTATTTATTCAGTCTCTTTTTGTTCTCTATCTAGAATGGTCTGCCTATTTATTTATTTATTTATTTTTGCGGTACGCAGGCCTCTCACTGCTGTGGCCTCTCCCGTTGCGGAGCACAGACTCCGGATGCACAGGCCCAGCGGCCTTGGCTCACGGGCCCAGCCGCTCCGCGGCATGTGGGATCCTCCCGGATCGGGACACGAACCCGTGTCGCCTGCATTGGCAGGCAGACTTTCAACCACTGTGCCACCAAGGAAGCCCTGGTCTGCCTATTTATTGTCTCTTTTTGTCCTCACTGTATGGGACCATCTTGCCAAGCAACAATAGGTAACAGAGAAAGTAAAGAAGGTCCATACGTGGTAAGGGGAGGGTTTAAGAAATGAAATCCACACCTCAGGATCCACACCTGAAGATTGGTTTATATGTACATGCAAAAAATTCAAGAAAAAATAGTTACCAGATGATTAAAGAGAATGAGAGAATCATGAAGAAAATTGGAAAACAATGTAAAATACAAATGGGGAAGTGAAATTCAATAAGCACTATGTTTATCCATACAATTCATTTTAAATTTTAACAATTCATTGTATTGAGACTAAATCACTAAGCCTCAGCAGTAGCAAGGAGAAAGAAAAACTGTAATCCTTTTTTTTTCCAACGAATTAAAAACATGTTAATTATGTATTATCTTTATTTTCCTGTTCATTGAGTTCTTTAGTTTTCTTGAACCCAAAGGGGACTTTTGGAAACAAATATTTTACCTTGGCCTTATGATGGTCGTATTTCACAACAGATAAACATTTTATTATGCTTAAGAAATAAAGGGTGTTTCTTTATATTTATGATAACTGATTAAGGTCATTTTATTAATATTTGTCATTATAGCACAATAAAAAGTACCAGAAATATTATTAATGATTCAATCCCTACAAGACATTGTAAATGTTTGTCTCTTTGTTCTACAAATATATTTGAAAACCTGAACTTTTCTGAAAGAGTATCTCATAAAACATATGTCAATTTTTATATTATAAAAAGCATTTTATCCTACAATAGGCAAAAAGCGTACATTTTTCAAGAAGCATATTATTTTAACATGGTTGAATCTGTTCCTGAAAAAGCCATTTACGAATTATAGAATCGATGTCTTCTGATAGTATTGACAAGCGGAATGAATTATTTCAGAATCATCCTATGGGCCTGAAACATAAAGCGATTTAAAAATAATCTGCAAGAAAAAAGCTTCATCATTATCTATTTGAAATGAACTGCAGTTTATATGTTGGAAAACATTGTCTAAGATATATACTAAATGTTAATATATACTTAATATTAAACACATGGGTAGGTCATATTAATGTAAATGCATTAGAAAAATGAAAAAAATATGTGAATATCTTGAGGCAAAAATTATGTTTTAATTCATTACATGTTCTTTGTTGCGAAAAAACCTCACTCTCACTTTTTATCAACCCTAAAAAAATTCAGTTATCAGAATACTATTTTTTAAGAGTTCATCCAATTAATTATGCCTGGAGGGAATACTAGAGCAGTGCTGTAACAGGGGCAGCTCTTCCCCAGAGAATGTGGTTTCTTTGGGTGAGATCCTTGTAGATGACTTTTGCCTAAGGTACTGGACCCTCACTCCTGTAGGAAATAATTGTGGAAACCCCAAGAGAAAGAAAGAATGGCATAGTTATAGAGGTCAATGGCAGACTGGGATAGCTCCCATTATTGTTGAGACTTACTCTAACTTAAAGTGTTTTAGCATTTTTGAAAATGCATTAACTTGTTTTCTGAAAAATGAATAAAAAATCTCGTCATATTTCCTACATATTTTTATCCACCTGTGCCAACACCTTAGTGTTTATGTTATAGAAAGATGAAGTTTACAGCTGAAAGGGACCTAACTGGTCACATCATTAATATGCTTTTTCAAACTGTATTGCCTTGAGTTACAATGATGCAAATAATATTTACCATAAATTGTTTAAAGAATTTAACTCTACATGAAATTAATCAGTACATTGTATACAATGAAATGCTACAGATAAATAAATTAGATGGCAGTTATATAATGATATTCTTTAGGAAGTCAAGATCTTCCACAAGAAGAATATAATTTTAAGACAGACACTTATCAACATACATTTTTATTATTTCTTGCTAAGGAGTAAGTATGAGAGAATCTTGGTGAGTAAATAATTAATGTAAAGTAAAACTTAGTACAAGCTCATCTAAAATAATAAGTAAAAAATCATCCAATATTAAGTCAATAAGGATTTAAGAAATTCAATGATGAGCTTCTATGACTACAAACCCCCAAATATTGTACTATAATAATTAATTGCAAGGAGAAAAATGATCTAGTAGTCATCATTTTCTTTGAGAGTTGCCCAATTTTTCACAAATTATACAACTAAATGTAAAAATTTAGGAATTTTATGTTTATAGAATAGAGTATAATGATGGTTTCACAGGTGTATACTTATCTCCAAACTCATCAAGTTGCATACATTAAATATGTACAGGTTTTTGTATGTCAATTGTAGTCTGAACAAAATTTTTTTAAAAATAAAAAGCAGGTGGTGGTGGTGGAAACAGCTAAGCTCTTCCACGCACTTATGTATCACAGACCTATTTTATTCACTAATAAAAGATTTAGAATCATAGAAAGGGAATCATATTTGAGACTTGATGTAAATATTTTCCTGTACATAGCCCAATTTTTGAACAGTTTACGTGTCCTGCAAATTTTGGAGATACTACTTCTACATGTCTCTGTGCATATTTCAGTATTTCAACAAACTAAAGTTTCAGTAAAATAGGGAGAAAAACATCTGGTAAGTATTACTTTAAAGAAATGGTACATCTAAGCAAATAGCACTTACGGAGGTATCAGATTAATATTACAACTTTAAATGTACTTTTATCTCCATTCTCAATTTTCTTCTCTGATAAAGTCAGAACATTTAACAGACACAGAGAAAAATGTTTATAAGACATAACAAATGTATATCAAATGCTTTCATAAGCATTATGCTATAAAAAGTAGTATATAAACATTTAAATATAGTAAAATTCACACATATATTCTGAGAAATAAGTGGGCATGAATAAGTCAGAAGTTATCTCTGATGATGAGCCTTAGTACTATTACCTTATATGAGAGTGTGATAAAAATGTCACTTCATTTCGATTTATAATAAGTAAATTGTCATATAGCAAATAGTGGTACCAGATTTTTGTTCAAGTAATCATTGACTACTGTGAAGCATTTTTACTTCCTAACCAGAAGTTTTAGTCAGATATTTCTTTCAAGGGTTTAATTATTTTATATCTTTCTAATAATATTAAATGTAAAAATTATTAATATTAACATATGTTTGATTAGATGTAATGAAATTGCTACTGGAAACGTTAAGAAAGATAGTAATGAAAAAAATTTACGTGTGACCTTACCACAGTCTTAACAATTCCAAATTATAAGTGAAAAATGTCATAAATATCTGTCTGTGTGCACATGTTTATGAAAAATTGGTTATTCCTTGCATTTCATATATGTAGTGGGATTTCTTTGTTAAACATGATATCATGAATATGACTATGCTTATAAATATATTTTCAAGTATTATTTTAATCTTTATTTAGTAAACAGTAAAATTTATTCAACTAATCCTATTTTGATTCTTAGATTATATACAGTTTTCACTGTTCTTAAAAAGTATTACAATATCACAACAGCTAAATCATGACTAAGTGTTTACATTCATTGCTGTTCTCTTAGGATGGAGGGAGGGAGCAGTGGAAAACTGAACTTGTTCTGTGTTCCAGCTCAAGTGAGCACAACCCCAAAAAATGTCATAAATGAGGTATTCACTATCAGGAATAAATTGGCATACCACAAAGGATATTTCACTGATCAGCAAATCTACGAGGACTGTTTTCAGAATCAACCATTTCTTTCAGGAACAAGGTCCCTAGACATTTTGAACTTTTGACTTAAAAGGAAGACCATGAAATTTCATAGAGCAGAAAGAGCACTAAATCATTTGTAAGAACAGCTGAAGTCAAGTTTCAGCTTTGGTCCATATGAGCTTTATGATACTGTCCTCAATTCATGCTATTTTTGCAATAATTGAACTAATATATCAAACAAAAACTAGCATATGTATAGTTTGGATTATAGAATGGATTGGATTTTAAAATTTTATCTTGCTGTATACAAATGTTATCATTTAATTTTTTTTCTGTTTGTGTACAGTACCTTGAATCTTTGTGTTTTTCACAATGTTGTTTTCTGTCCAAGAAATAAGCAAAGTCTACAATAATACTAGTTATAAGCTATTGTTACACTCTATCCCTAGCCACCAAAATTCTCCAAGTTTCAAGAAGATAATTCTTGTGAATTCACAGCTAGATGATGCAATTCAATAGATATTTTTGTTGAGTTATTTGTTAAATGTCATCATCAGATTAATCACTCATTGTCGAATGGCAGAAATCACCACTTAATTTTTTTTTTTTTTTTTTTTTTTTTTTTGCGGTACGCGGGCCTCTCACTGTTGCGGCCTCTCCCATTGCGGAGCACAGGCTCCGGACGTGCAGGCTCAGTGGCCGTGGCTCACGGGCCCAGCCGCTCCGCGGCATGTGGGATCTTCCCGGACCGGGGGACGAACCCGCGTCCCCTGCATCGGCAGGCGGACTCTCAACCACTGCGCCACCAGGGAAGCCCACCACTTAATTTTTAATTGATGTTTTTGATTTAGATATGATATAAAGTAGCAAGTTCTATGTGCTTAAAATATTTCTTAAAAAACATCATCAATATTCATTAACTTTTATATTATTTTTATATCTTAGTGCTGTTCTGCACATTGCAAAAAATAAATAAAACAAAAAACTTTACCCATACAGTTATCTGTTACACAGGTTGTACTGACTTCAAGTGGATTTAAGACATCCACTCTCCAAATAATGCAATACACAGTTCTGCATGCTTATTCAGAAAACTTTTGTGTTCTATATACACAGAACGTATAAAATACACTTTAAAACAAGTTGAAAGTAAAAAAAGCGGCTAATTAAGATCTGAGACCTAAACAAAATATTACAAAAATCTGTGCTACATGTCCCCTCCAGAGATAGCGTCAAAATCCAAATGGACTTTACCCTTTTTATTTCCTCCATAGCCCCTTAAACACCATCATTCTAATACTCTATGGCTATATTTTGTTAAAATATTTGTTTTATTTTAATTATCTAAAAATATCTAAATCCACCATTGACCATTTGTACACAATGTATCTGTCCTGGCCCAAATTCATTCTTAAGTTGATTTTTAAAGGACACTACATACATCAAATTCCAAATCTAGAATGTCTCTATTGTCATATTACAGAGGGGGAAAAAAAATAAATATTTGCTTCTGCTTTACAAATGATTGCGTCCCTAAATATTTTTCTATTGGCTCAATATAAATTAATATAAGCCAAATGCTAAGCATTTGACTTTCAAATAAAAAAAGCAAATATGTTTTTATTAAATTGTTCCATAAATCAATAAGAAAATCCACAACATTTAGAACAAATCAGCATTATGAAAACATATAATATGCAAAATTATTTGAACCTTCCTAGCTATTCAAATGGAAATAATCCATATGCACAATGCTAACTTTTGTTATATATGTGTATATATATAAACACACACATTAAATACATATATATGTTCATACCTATGCAGCCACAATATATGTAATTTTTAACTATTTTTTCATAATTTGAATTATAAGGCAAAATACTGATAATTAAACATTTTAGTTCTTATCTCTCTTTTTCAATAGTTTCTTTAAAAAATTTTCCTCAAATCTCAAATGTTTCTGCATCTGTATCTAGCAATGCAGCAATAGGGCTCTTAAGTACCATCTTCTTTAAAATTAATAAAGCAAAAAAAGTGGAAAAAATTCAGTGTGCTAAAGTGTGAAGCAATAAGAAATGCCTATTCTTATTTATAGTATCATTTATCTTTGTTAAACTCCACCCCAAAGTTGAGGCAGATGTAAATCTTGAGACTTTCACTGGTTAAGCAAAACCATACTGATTCCATAAAGGTTACTGTTCTTCACAATAATCTTTAACAATGGTATCTGTCTTTTGGAGGGAAATATATACAGATCTCAGAAAATCTCCATCTAAAATTGTAATTTGTTTCATATTTAATGCCCATTTTCTGACAATTTATAAACTGTTAAAACTCTCTGGTTAAAACCTGTATAAAATATAAGATAAAACATATGAAATTATGCTACTTTCTGAAATCATTATACTCCCACGTCATGAGTTTTAAAAGTTCATTTTAACTTATGTCAGCCTCTCAGAGAGAATTTCAGAATACTGATGACTAAATTCACACTTTAAAGAATCTAGTGATATATTTAAGTTAAAATTTTAACATTGTATATTTGTTATCACATCTCTTTTTGTTTGGAGGAGCATTTATCTGTTTTATGTCCTTATCAGAAGGGTAGAAAATTGTACATAAGAAAATTCCATTTGTTATAAATATGTCATTTTACACTATGTTTCAAAATTCTTACAGAATATACTTAGCAAAATAAACAAGACACAATTTGCTACTTAGATGGAAGTCAGTCTTGAAACTGAGGAAAACATCCTTTTCTAAGTAAACTGAAAAAATATGAATAATTTAATTCCAAAATCATCTTGACAGAGTACCTAACAATTATTTAAAACCTGTACTATTCCTAATTTATAATGAAGTAAATTCAGTCACTGGCCCTAAGCCACCTTTGCTTAAATTTATCTGGCTTGCACAAGAGGAGAATCACCCTTTTAAAGATTTCATTATAGGAGGGATGAATAGATAAGAGCACAGATAATTTTTAGGGCAGTGAAATTACTCTGTATTATACTATAGTGATGAATACATGTCATTATATATTTGTCCAAACCCACAGAATGTATAACACCAAGAGTGATATTTCATGTAAACTATGGATTTTAGGTGATTATTTGTGTCATGGCATGTGTTTTATCTCATTCTCTTCAAATGAAGACACTAACAGAAAGAACTGTCATACTATAAGTTCATCAATGCTTCATATTGGTCACTGAATAATTAATAACATGATGCTGTGGCATCATCATAATTATAAATTCTTGAAATAACTTTAATTATTCTGAATACAGTTAAGTAAAATCCTTGCTAATTAGCATAGCCCCCTATGTGTGAATGGTGGAGACTAGTGGGTTCCAAGACAAGCAGTCTTATTTGATCAAGAATTCTTGTGAATACAATATCACTAAATGTCCTTTAGGCTATTGTCTGTGGTGTAAAGTGCACGTGAGCACCAGAGCACAGAATCTCTCTTTGACAGGAAACGAATGTCCTTGTGTAGGAAAGGATAGAACACAGCAAATCAACAGAGATGGATTCCCAGGTAATTCCTATAATTAGCTGACAGATATTTTAAAACACTAGACTCGATAAAGTAATACAAAATATGTCTATAACAAGTAAAAAAGATAGTAAATATCGACAGAGAAATAGAAACTGGAAAAGAAGAAACTCTGAAACTAAAAAAAATATGACCTGAAACAGGTACAATAGAAATGGTCCCTTTAGGCTGTATAAGAGCTTACACACCATCCAAGTGCAGATGTGTTATATTGTATTCAATCCTCTGTGGTATTCAAGAATGTGCTAAAGTGTGATGCAGTACCTCAGTAACAGCATTTGTTATTGGGCTTTATTCAACAAATGCTTTAAAAAGAAGAACTTTGTTGTGAATAATGGAGAATCAGGAATATTCTGTTCTGAGAGATTCCAAAGCTGATTATACATATACATAAAGCTTTAATGCATCCAGTTTTATTCAATATTCCATATTGATTCTAAATGAAAAGCTCTATCCAGAGCCACCGATTTATCCCTGGAATTGTACTACCTTGGTTAAATGTTACATTCTTTTAATAGTCAAATTCTTTGCCAAATTGATATGCATTTTCAGGAGGTGGAGAAAGGACTCTCAAATGTTCAGCACTTATGTCATCAGACAGTTCTTCTGTGAAATTGCCTTGATGAAGGCATTCATTTGAAAATAAAGACCAGGCTATCTTCTCTAAAAAGCTTCTGTACAGCAAAAGAAACAATCAGAAAATGAAAAAATCTACAAAATGGGAGAAAACATTTGCGAACCATATACTGGATAAGGGGTTAACATCCAAAATATGTAAAGAAATGATACAACTCAATAACAACAACAAAAATCAAATCAAAAATGGGCAAAGGAACTAAACAGACATATTTCTAAAGAAGACATCCAAATGGCCAACAGGTACTTGAAAAGATACTCAACATCACTAATCATCAGGGAAATGCCAAACAAAACAAAATGTGATATCACCTCACACCTATTAGATGGCTATCATCAAGAAGACAAGAGATAAGTGTTAGCAAGAATGTGGAGATAAGAGAACCCCTGCACAGCTGTTGGTGGGAATGTAAATTGGTTCAGCCACTATGGAAAATAGTATGGATGTTCCTCAAAAAATTAAAAATAGAACTACCATATGATCCAGCAATTCAAATTGCTCTTGATCCTCAAATGTTGTGTAACAAAAGCTCTAAGTTCATGCCAACTTCTAGTATTCATACCCTTTTATAACCTTCTCTCTTTGAATGTGGGTAGGATCTGTTGTTTGCTTCTAACCAAGAGAATATGGCAAAGGTGGTGGAATCATCACTCCCATGATTATCTTACAGTATGTAAGATTCTATATTAGTAGCAGCTTCACTGTATAGACTTTCTTCCTTAGCTTTGTAGATGCAATCTGCTTTGTCGTGAGAGTGCTTAGGGAAAAGGCCACACAGCAAGGAAGCATAAGGGGTCTGTAATTGCCTAGGGTGGCTTCTAGTTGCAGAGTACAGTCTGCAATTAATAGCCAGCAAAAGGCAGTGCCCTCAGCCCTATAGTCATAAAGAAATTAATTCTCCCAACAATCCAAGTGAGTTTGGAAGTAGATCCTTTCCTAGTCAAGCCTCCAGATTAAAGGCTTACATCTTGATTACCGTCTTATGAGACTCTAAACAGAAGACTGAGCTAAATCATGTCCAGGCTCTTCTACAGAAACAGTGAGATAATAAATGTGTCTTGAGGCACCATTTGTGGTAATTTTTTTAACTTAAAAAATTTTTTTTAATATTATAGTTGATTAACAAGGTTGTGTTAGTTTCAGGTATACAGCAAAGTGATTCAGATTTATTTATTTATTTATTTATTTATTTTTATTTTGGGGCCATGTCCTATGGCATGCAGGATCTTACTTCCCCGACCAGGGATTGAACCCGTGCTTCCTGCATTGCGAGCACACAGACTTAACCACTGGACAGCCAGGGAAGTCCCCATTTGTGCTAATTTGTAAGACAGCAATAGAAAACTTAAATGAGTGCTGTTCCTCATACATTTGTATTATTCAATATCTCCCCTAGTATCTTTCAGTTTTCACATATTTCACTCTTTTTCTACATGCCTCTATGAGCAGATTTAATTTTTCTCAGATTTTTTTTCATGTTCTTTCAATAAAATATTTTATTTACATTACATTATTTAATAAAGATATTGATGAATAATTTTTATGCCTTTACTTCTCAAATAATTTCACCAACATGGTGGTACAGCATGACTTCCTATCTCAAGGCCACCTCCACTCACCTGTCGATGTAGCTAACTTTCTGCTCTGCTGATCAGTCTTCTAGAGTAATCTAATTTTCTGCTTTGGTGGATGAGTGAACTAAGCAAATTCTCTCCTGCACAGACAAGCTTAAAAAAGAAGCATTCCGATGGAACATAATCAAACTATCACACAAGAGGGTGGGAAAGTAACTACATTTTCACCTTTATTCATTCTATTCACGTCACCTTTCATAACTATTATGAAAAGTGACAATGGAAGAAATGACTCTTGAATACATATCTTTTCATATCTTGTGTTAAAGCCTACCTGAAATAATTGAGACCCCAAAAGTTTTCACCCTATTTTAAAAATCAAACAATTACAGACAAAGATTTCCCTTTAATTTTGGGGTCTAGAGAACAGACCTAAACAGCACATAAACAATAAGTACAAATTCATTAATTCAACAAATATATATGGGTACGCAGAATGATCTAGAAAATATGAACAGAACATAGTTATCACCCTAAGGGAGTATATAGAATAAGAGGAAAACCATGACACAATGATGACAAAATATACAGCAAAAGTATATGCCACAAAGCAGATAGAAGTAAAATTTGATAAAATTTCATAGAGTAAAAATATATCTAGTTATAGATTAAAGTATGCTATAAAAACATAATAAGCAATAAAAATGCTGTCAGAAAAACAAAAACTACACTCCAAGTAATTGTGAAAAAAAATTTTTTGAGAGTTTGAGAACCATCCTGTTTCCATAAATGATATATAGGATATATATGGTAATGATACTATTTGTATCATAAAACCTTAATTGTGAGTGTGGGTGTATGTTTTAATTTTAGGCAATAAGCAGACGATATACAGCTATTGATTTTTTTTAAATAATCGAATTGTTCGGATGACTCCATAAACAATTTAAATTATTTTTACTAAATTGCCAAAAAATAAATTAAAAGATTGCCTTGATAAGAAGCAACAGCTGTACTCGGGGAGTCTCATCTGCACCTGGA
>NW_021702597.1:0-1314 GCF_005190385.1 Monodon monoceros
TCCCCTTCTGACACCCTCATTCCTGAGTCACCACTTCAGCAGGACTGGGCTTTGGCATACTCAACCCACATGATGAGACAACAGCAAAAGAGCTTGATGGCTCAGTTGCCGAGGACTAGCCCACTAGGTTCTGAAGACAAGTGGACCAGGTGCTCCCACTGTCCAAGCCAACCACCAAACCTGTGAGTGAGGCTGTCTCAGACCAGCTCTCACTCAGCTGATCCATCAGTTGACTAAAACTGCATGAAGGAGCCCAGATAAAACCAAAAGTAAACACTACCCAGATGAATCCAGTCCCAAATTGCCAAGTAATTGCTATTTTAAGCCACTAAGTTTTTTGTTGTTGTTGTTTTGTTTTTTATATCTTTATTGGAGTATAATTTCTTTACAATGGTGTGTTAGTTTCTGCTTTATAACAAAGTGAATCAGTTATACATATACATATGTTCCCATATCTCTTCCCTCTTGTGTCTCCCTCCCTCCCACCCTCCCTATCCCACCCCTCTAGGTGCTCACAAAGCACCAAGCTGACCTCCCTAAGCCACTAAGTTGTGAGGTGGTTTGTAATACAGCAAAAGCTAATCTATACTCTAATACAATTTGGTCAAGTGGGTTTATCCTTGAGAATGCAAGGTTGGTTCAGTATCAGCCAATCAATTCATGTGATTCACTGTATTAGTTAAATAAAAGGAGAAAATCATATCATCATTCTTTTTAGATAGAGGAGATAAAAAGCATCCCATGAGGTTCAAAATCTATTGGGTAGGATAAATTTTATAAAACTAGATCCAAATAATAACTATCTTTCCTTGATAAAGGCTATATACCAAAAATACATGGCACATGTATACACTAACAAAAAATATTATACTACTAATTTTTTAAAAAATTAGCATTTCCTTTAAGGAGAGAATTGAGATAAAGATTTCTAACATTACTGGTCTATTGGAACCGACCTTTTTGGAGCTGTGTATTGAGAGAAATAGAAAGAGAGAGAAGGTTTAGAAGAAGAATATAGATAAAAATGTCATATTTATAGATTGTTTTGATTATGTATTTCATTGGAAACACAGGAAAATCAATAAGCTACTAAATCTAAGAAAAGAGCTCAACATAGGGGCTGGAAAAAATTAATACACCAAAATCAATTGTGTTCCTCCGTAGCATCAATATCTAGATACAATACAAGATGAATTTACCATAGTAACAAAACCTATAGAGAGTATGGGGTTTCACCTAATAAATTATGCAGAAAATCTTCATAATGAAAACTTTATTAGAGGACACATGAGTAAAAGAAATATATATCACAGG
>NW_021702598.1:0-1106 GCF_005190385.1 Monodon monoceros
TGGAAAATACAAAACAGTGGAGGAAAGTGTAAGATATGGCATTCACAAAAACTGATCTAATTATATGCATAGAAGGATGGTTTATTATTGCCAAGTAAAAGACCTGACAATTATCCTGTTTTTCTTTATTTTTATCCTCTCTCCAGAGACTTTAAAATTAGAAAATTTCAGTAGATTATTTCAGTAAGATTATTTTATAGATTATTTCAGTAGAGTAAATGTACACTACTCTCTCAAAACACAAGATAAAAAGAGAACATATAGGTAAATTTTTCCATTTGGGTTATCAGTCAATATTATCACTAAATATTGACCACATGCAATTTAAAAGCCTGTTTCTATATTTTTTCTATTTAATGTTTCTAAATATGAAAATGTATATGTAAATTGTAAAGGTAAAATGTAAATTTTTAAAAATTGTTATTAAATCTAAATATTTTCTGAAAAATGAAGATATTCCTTTTAAGTTCTTTGCTCAAACTCTCCTATTTGATAAATTCTCTAGTTGGATTTTAATGGAATTTTTCTTCCAAATTGTGCATTTTTCCCATATAAAATTCAGGTCATTATCATTCATTTCTGCATTAAATTTCTTAATCTTTGAAAAATTTTTCATTTAAAAATTAATAACCTATATTCTGTATAAAATTCATATTCAATTTTTCAGAATAAAGAAAAAAATGAGTATTAGGACTTCAAATTGTAAAAATTTACATATACATTTTAAAATGTTTATCTTTGCTATGATTTTTTCATAATCTATTGTTTTTTTCTTTACATGTACCCACTTACTTCCTGACCTAGTAAGGCAGCTATTCTATTTCATATACAAATGAAGAGAGGAGAGATGAGCAAATCTGAAATTTTAATTGTATGTGCTTTAAAAAGTCAAACAAAAACCGTTAAATGATCTTGGTGCTTAGACTATAAATTCAGTGACCCTATTTTGGTCTTTTTGGTGGTTAGTTTCTTAAAGTCTGACTATCATGTATGCTGAGTTGATAGTTATGGATTTTTTAAAAATCATAAACCACTCAGGTGATTGTGGGCTTCTATACTTTTTCTGCACCTATTATTCCTATATTCTACCCTGTCTTAATTTTTTT
>NW_021702599.1:0-1682 GCF_005190385.1 Monodon monoceros
TACAAACTAGAGAAAGACACAGCAGGGTGAATGCTCTGTGTGGTCCCTTTTGAAAGTAAGGCTGCAAGTGAAACGTTATGTTCCTCATCGGGATTTACAGAGCTGCGGGCTCAATTGTCCGCAAGAGACACAGTTGCCGCACAGCTTCTCTCCGTAACACAATTGCCAACGTGATGACGTGAGTTTCTAGGAAAGAAACTAGGAGGTTGCCATTCCTTGGTAGGTGGTCATCCTTCAGTCGTCTTCAGGGAATGGGCCCACCACATGGGGCCTCTAGCCTCAAGCTAACGTCCAGGTTTTCTCATGACAGAGTTAGGGAAGCAACAGATTGCATAGAGCCTTAGTCCCTGTGGTTCTTGAACTCTAGGAAGCATATCAGCTGTCTTTTTGACTCGCGGGTCTGCAATCGGTTCCGAAACGTACTGCAAAAGGACTGCCTGTGTCTTCGGGGAGCCGTGAGCCATCTAGCGTCGGGAACAGCTAGATGCCGACTGATGGGCAGTGAAGGACTTCGTTGTTTAGACACCTAGATTGCGCTATCTTGAAAGCAACCCTGTCATCACCGTTGCATGCCTTCCTTTGTGCAAAGGGTGTCTGCACTCTGGAGGAACCCTGAGCTGCACTGGAAAATACAGTTAGCCTACCACTGCTCCTGGGAACTACTCCGTGACGTCTGTGTACCTCAAGCGGCAACTACACTTTAAGTCCCACTTCAAAACCTACAGGGTTTTCCTGAACCGGGAAATAGATAGTCTAGAGAAATATTGTCACCGAGGCCTAACTAAGCCATCACCTTGATATCCTTACACCACAGTCAGGACTCCCAGCATGGCAACGGTTACCAGTGACACGATCTACTCTGTCCACTGGATGTACAATAGAGAATCAGATACGACTTGGTAATATGCTGCTTTGTCCTGCTGGAAATTGAGGCTTCCTGGGAAAGTTGAATTTCCTCGTTGGAAAGTGGAGAGTTTGTGGCCCCAGAGTTACGTGGTAAACACTGTTTGTGCCCACCTTCTCTTTGCTGCACAATCGTCTTTGGGAGGACAAGTTATCTTCCACGAAAGGACACTTGGCTTTGAATTCCTGCCACGTCCTCATCCCTCAAACATTCTTCGTGAGTACGCCCACAACCCTGGACGACTCGCCTCAAGCCAACGTTCTACTTCTCTCGTCACAGACGTAGGCGGGCCGCAGGCTCACGGCAGCATTTGTCGGAGAGGTGCTTTAACTCTAGGAAGCGTTTCTGGTGTCTTAGGACGCAGGGGTCTGCACTAGGATCCAAGATGTAAACGACGGACGGCCCGTCCTTTCTGGTCCTTGTGAGCAATGCTCAGTTGAGGGCAACTATAGGCCGAAAGAAGGGCTGTGAAGGGCGTCTTTTGTCAAAATGCTAGGATGCGGCAAGTTGAAACAACTGTAGTAGCTCCGTTCTATGTGCGCCTTGGACGCGCAATGGAGAGACGGAGACAACAGGGTAAAGGCTCTGCGGTCCATTTTGAAACTAAGGCTTGAAGTGGAACTTTATTTTCCTCGTTGGGATTTAGAGAGCTGCGGGCTCAGTTCTCCCTGGGAAACAGTGTTGTTGCACAGTTGCCTTTGGGATGACAAGTGAGTTTCCTGGAAGGAAATTGGATGTTGCCGTTCCTCGGTAAGTGCTCATACTTCGATTGTCCTCG
>NW_021702600.1:0-33514 GCF_005190385.1 Monodon monoceros
ATATTATATTATATTATATTATATTATATTATATTATATTATATTATATTATGTTCCAGGTATACAACTTAGTGATTCGACATTTATATACATTACAAATTGATCACCACAATAAGTCTAATAACCATATGTCAGCACAGAAAGTTATTACAGTATTATTGACTATATTCTCTATGCTGTGTATTACATCCCTGTGACTGCTTTATTTTATAACTAGAGGTTTATATATCTTAATTCCCTTTACCTATTTCATCCAACACCCTACTTCCCTCTTTTCTGGTGACCATCAGTTTGTTCTCTGTATCTATAAGTCTGTTTCTGCTTTGTTTTGTTTGTTCATTTGTTTTGTTTCTTAGACTTCACATATAAATTAGATCAGATGGTATGGTTCTCTGTCTGACGTATTTCACTTAGGATAAGTGATCCATCTAGATCCCTCTAGATCCATCCAGATCCCTCTAGATCCATCCATATTGTCACAAATGGCACAATTTCATTCTTTTTTATGGCTGAGTTATGTTTCGTTGTAATGTATACCACATCTTCTTTATCCATTCATCTGTTGATGGACACTTAGGTTACTTCCATATTATGGCTATTGTAAATAATGCTGCAGTGAACATCAGGGTGCAAATATCTTTTTGAATTAGTGTTTTCATGTTCTTCAGATATACACCAAGAAATGGAAATGTTGGCTCATATAATAATTCTGGGGTTTTTTTAGGAATCTCCATACTGTTCTCCATAGTGGCTGCACCAATTTACATTCCCACCAACGGCAAAGGAGGGTTCCCTTTTCTGCACATTATCACCAACACTTGCTAATTGCTGTCTTTTTGATAATAGCCATTCTGACAGGTGTGAGGTGATATCTTTGTGTTTTGGGTTAGCATTTACCTCATGATTAGTAGTGTTGAGTATCTTTTCATCTTTTTGTTGGCTGCCTTTATGTCTTCCTTAGAAAAAAGTCTGTTCAGTTTCTCTGCCCATGTTTTTTTTTTTTTTTGTTTTGTTTTGTTTTGTTTTATTGCGGTACACGGGCCTCTCACTGTTGTGGCCTCTCCCGTTGCGGAGCACAGGCTCTGGACGCGCAGGCTCAGCGGCCATGGCTCACGGGCCTAGCCGCTCCGCGGCATGTGGGATCTTCCCGGACCGGGGGACAGACCCGTGTCCCCTGCATTGGCAGGCGGACTCTCAACCACTGCGCCACCAGGAAAGCCCTCTCTGCCCATTTTTAAATGGGATTGTTTGGTTTTTTGGTATTGAGTTGTATGAGTTCTTTATATATTTTGGATATTAACCCCTTCTTGGATATGTCATTTGAAAATATCTTCTCCCATTCAAGTAGGTTGGCTGCAGAGCTCTCTCTTTGCCTCTGCCCAGCAACCCAAGGGTGTTGATAACACCACAGCCCAACATCTGAGCCTGAAGCACCTTTACTCAGAGCAAATTAGCCCCAACTTATGACCAAGAAAAACTATTCAGGATGAAGTATGCATTTAACTTGAGAGATTAAATGCAGATGTGCCTTTAACAGTTAAATTTAATAAGTTCTTAGCAAATAACTAGGATTTGTTTTTCTTTTAATCATCCTGTTTGAGGTTATTGGTAAGTTATAACTAGCCATGATTAGATTTACTAAATTCCTGTGTTTTATTTTAGAAAAAGGGTTCCATTTATATAAGTCAAATTGACTTCTTTCAGTAATCCAACCATTGGGAAATATTCCTGCAACCTCATTTTCAGGAACCATCATATGCCAGTTGGCAGGTCCATGTGTTGTAGCCAGCCATCCTAGGGGGAAATTGTTAACCTACTCTGGAGAAGTGATGTGAGACCTTCAGGTGAAGCAGACATTACATAGGAAGGAAACAAACTGAATTGGAGGCCTGACAAGGCACAGAATCACATTAGTTGCTGCTGCCCTTCTTGGGAGGACCAAGGGCAGAAATGCACCATCAAGTGAGGCTGGTGAGGCTTTGCATAGGAGTTTCATTACAGGAGTATCAATACCTGTGAAGATTTAGAACATGTTAGCCATCAGACTGTAGGTGAGTGTAACTTAAACAATCATGCATCCATGTCATGGAAAACAGCTATTGAAAATCATGTTTTTGATATTTTATGGTATAAAGAAAAAAATACCTGTTATTTTTACAAGTAGGGTACAGACTTTATGTCACACAACACTAATTTATAGTATACAATACATGGTAGCTCCCTATAGATTTCATACATATGTGTTCTAGGTACATACAAATACACAGACAGTACACGGTATCTTCCTATACATTGCACACACATATACACACACCATATGGTAGCTTTCTCTCTCTCTCTCTCTTTCTCTCTCTCTCTCTCTATCTATCTATATATATATATAATACTGTGTGCCCTGCCGTGCACAGTACTAAGTGCTTTAGAACTATTATCTCATTTATTCCTTGCGACAACTCTGTGAGGGATGTATGTACTGAGTTGAATAATGTCCTCCAAAATTCATGTCCACCTGGAAACTGACTGTAACCTTATTTGGATATAGGGTCTTTGCAGATGTGACCCAGTTAGGATGAGGTCATACTGGATTAGGGAGGTCCCCCAATCTAATGACTGGTGTTTTTATAAGAAGAAGAAAATTTGGACACAGACATATAGGGGAAAAGCCTATGTGAAGACAGAGATTGAAGTGATGTGTCTAAGCCAAGGAGCATCAAGGATTTCTAGCAACCACCAGAAGCTGGGAGAGCAAGGAAGCATCCTCCCTAGAACCTTCAGAGGGAGCATGGCCCTGACATCACCTGGATCTGAGGCTTCTGGCATCCAGAACTGTGAGATGATAAATTTCTCTTGTTTTAAGCCACTCTTTTTATGGTATTTTGTGGTACTTTGTTACGGTGGCCCTAGGACATTATTACAAAGTATCAATATATTTATTCCCATTGGCTACATAAAGACAATTAGAATCAGTAGGTTTAAGGTCACACAGTTAGTAGCTGCAGAGACAGAATTCAAATGCTAGTAAAGTGGTACCTGAGAGACCCAGAACCCAAGCCACACTGACTCCCAGTTTTTGATAAATTTCACAGGAAAGAAAATTTTAAACATTTCAGCATTCATTTGGGGTAGCTGAACAATAGATTTTAATTTTTTTATTATACTTTTTGTAGATTCCAGTTTTTTATGGTGAATGTAGTTAATGTTTATAAATCCAAGGAAAAGAATGTTATTAAAGAATTATGGCTCCACACCAGATGAGACTGTGGTCACCTGTGAAGGGCCCTCCTCACCTTTCCATTCTAGGCCCTTCCTCAGGGAGCCAGGTTGAGGCTAAATGCAGAAAACAGCAGTAAGAAACAGCAGTGATTTCTTTCCTAGGAGAAAGGCCTACAGCCAGTGGGGCAGCCAAACCACTAGCAGCTTCAACTCCCAGGGCAATTCTAAATTAGTATTGGGTGGGATTTCCAGGTGAAAGCAGAACCTATCCTTCAAGGCCTTGGTTCCCCAGGAGCACTCCCCGATGGGGTGGGAAAGTCGGGGGGGAGGGGGTGTTGCTTAAGGGAATTCTGCCTCACTCTACGCTGCCCTATGACCCAGCAGCACCCATGTTAACCTATTCAAGAAGTCAGGCCACAAGCACATTTATTTCCACCAAGAATGCTGATTGTTTCTATTTCCCAGTCGAGGCTTTTGGAAATGCCACCGCATGAGGGCTTGAATCTGGTATGTTTTCCTCTTCCTTCCAACTCCTACTCTGGAGTAAATCCTGGGGCAACAGCAGGGCTGCCCCCTGGTGCCCAGGACCTGCAGACGATCCAGACAGCCCTGCCGGGGGCCTGGTGTGAACTGCAGCTGTGTGCTTGTCCACACGAGTACTCACGAAAAAGGCTGACACGGCTCAGGGTAGTGTTCCACGGACTTGATGCTCTGCAGACCTTCCGGAGGCCTGAGAGCAGACATCCTGTTGGGCCGATGGCTCTTGGTCTCCAAGAGCAGGAGAAAACAGTCTCCTGCTCCTCCCACCAGAGACACAAAAACCACTGCTTCTTCACCCTTCCAGCCAAGATTGATATGACCTGTGTGTCGGTCCCTGTGGCCTCCCTGAAGGAACTCCTGTGGGAAGTCCTCCAACCAAAGGATGCTGACATGAGAAGCACAGCGGGGTAAGTAAATGGGCCAACAGGGCATGCAAGTATAGAGTGCGATGATCTCTGAGTCACAGGGGCAGTGAAGGTGGTGATGTGGCTGAGTGTGGGTTGGCAGGCATTGTGGATGATTTAAAACAAAGAGACATACAATATTTTAAAATCAAATGATGGCCTAGAACTACAAGTTCTAAATTCTTCTTTTGGGGGGCTGTTGGGGTGAAGTGAGGAGGGAGATGAAGTAAGGAAACGACTAAAACATTCTGGAAAAACTTATTTACTGCTTTTATAGTTATTAATAAAGATTTAATTATAAATGTTGAAAACAGGAAGTTTGTTGTAAATATAATCCCAATGTGAGTCAAAACTGAACGTGCTGTTATTACCAACTTTCACACGTGTGTTATTTTAGATGAGTGCATTCAGTGATCTGAGAATACTTACTATGTAGAGTTTTCATTAGAAAACAATGACATCAGGAAGACAGGCAACCTGCTGACCACCATCCTGAAAGTTCTCCAAATGACAGGAAATTTGGGAAAGAATGTCAGCCCTAAATGCATGGCTGGCTAAAGGAGAACGCTTTCCTAAATCACAGAGTTACATTACCAGAAGCCCACCATAACCCTGTCTCCTTCACTGTTACAAGTGCCTGACACCTCTTCTTAATTGGTCCAGCAAACAATGGGTCGTGGAAACTTCTGCTTTTAATGCGTAGGTGCACCCTTTGTAGGAGTGTGCAGGCAGTAACAGGCCCTTTTCACATTTTTCTTGTTTATATAAAAGCAGAATCCAAACGGAAGTAGAGGGGTAGGTGGGAGTCAGGGCATCTCGGCAGAGGTGTGGACAGAGGGCCAGGGAGGGCTTGTCATGAATCTGTCTAATATTTATGAGGTGAGATGTCCAGGAGTAAGAAGGAGCCAGGAGAGAGGACGAGATGAAGGATGATTGATTGGAAACATCGCATGGAAAGAGGGTTTGACCCTGGAGGAAGAAAGGGGGGATGGGAAGTCAAAGGTAGATGCAGCATCCTTGAAGGGAGTCAGAGAAAGGAGGCAAGGGATGTGCCAGTGCAGGTCGTGCAGAGGCGGTGCAGCATCTCCCCCTCCTGAGAGGGGCATGGGTGGGACATCTGGTGTGAGGTGAGGTGATGCTGGGAACAGCGTGGGTGGGACCATGACGGGGGACGGAATGTACAGCCGTCAGCTCTGAGAGCTGGGTTGAGGTGAGAGGCTTTAAAGCTGTGGTTTTATCCATCTGTAGGATGAAGCCTTAGGAGGCAAGAAGGCAGGTGGCTGGAAGGATTCAAAATGCGACACTGACAGGGCAGCTGTGGCAGATGGACAAGAGGACCAGGAATTTGAGGGTATAGAAAAGAGGTAGAATAGTGCATGAGGAGAGCTGGGTTGTGAGGGAAGACAGTACAACCTTGGGCAGGGGGTCAAAGGACTAGACAACTCCATGAAGTCAGAGCACTCCTCACAGATGGAGGAAGGAGAGGGCTGGGGTTATGCTCAGAATGTTGGACGTGGAAGTCTTCAGACAATCACAAGATGACACATGGCATGGGTACGAAGTGAGGTGTGTAAAGGTTGTTGGAACACTGGCTGTTCACAGACACTGTAGTGGTCCAAGATGCTGGCAGGAGTGTCCCTGGCTGGTGGGAGAATTGTGTTTAACATGGAATTTGTTCAAAGTCTAAATGTTACCAAACCACCCTTGGGTCTGCTTGCCTGCACACAGTAAAGCCAATCTACTGACACCAGGGTGTGGTGAAGGAAAGTGTAGCATTTATTGCAGGGTGCCAAGCAAGTAGTCCAACTAGCTAGTACTTAAAAGGCCTGAACTCCCTGATGGCTTTCAGGGAAAGGTTTTTAAAGATAGGGTGAGGGAGGAGGGTCAGGGGGATGTGTGATCAGCTCGTGGACATTCTTCTGATTGGTTGGTGGTGAGGTGATTGGGAGTCAACATCATCAATCTTCTGGTTCCAGTCAGTCTGGGGTCTACTGCTTGTGGGCAGCATACAGTTAACGTCTTCCACCTGGTGGGGGTTTCAGTATCTGCACAACAGCTCAGAGGATATGGCCCAGAATATTATCTACAGTTCTTGAGGAGGAACTAAAAGTCCTTGACTTTGTTTAATGGCTGAACTATTATTATTTTGTCTTGCTTGACTGTTTTCCTTTCTTTGTTCATTTTCTCACTTCTCTGATTAAATTTACTCTTTGGAACTCAGGGAAGGCCTAGGAGGCTAATATTTTTCTACAGGCAAGAGGTAGACAGAGGATATGGGGAGTGGGGGAGGATCTGTTCTGGGAAGGCCCCATAGGGTCCTGCTCGGTTACATAAAGCGCTACACAAACTCAAGGTGAAGACCATCAATCTGTTTTTCTAATAATTTATTCTATAGCTTCAGAAAATATTATCAAGAATAAGATTCAAAAGGAACTCCACATCCTGTATTCAGGTCTTTTGGTGCCATCTGGATCCATCCCTACCTGAACCCCACCCATATTGTTTCAGGCATGTGATTTGAGTCCTCTGTTATTTGCAGCTGAAAGCATCCAAACAGATACAGGAACTATTTGTGTAAGAGTTATTTCTTTGTTTACAATTCTTATTCCCCTCCCCTATACTAACTCAGCTAGATTAAGTCTTCTAGCAGAAAGTAACAGTGAATTTCTCCTCAAAAAACTTTTGCATTCAAATCAGCTGCATTTTAAACTAATAAAGCAACAAAAGTTTACTTACGAAAATGATGTGCTAGAGTATTGTGAAACACCAAAATAAGAACATAAACTTAAAAACATTTCCACAAAATTCAGATCGTAGGAGTCCAGAACAAGAATATTAAAACAACAATCCCGAAAATGAAACTTTCTCTATTATCGAGACCAAATCTACAGGTCGTTGAAACAACTGGAAGATCGGCCTTGCAGGGGACAAAATGCAAACACATGGATGGTCACTCTCAGTCTTTGGTAACATAAGAGAAACTGCCGAAGAGTGAATCCAGACAAACCTGGGTACACTAGCAAAATCTGTGACAGAGAGCTTACGGAAGTGCAGAGGATCAACATCATTTGTCACTTTCTTCCCTACCTGTGTTTCTCGCTGTCCTAATCTGTGAAAGCAGCCAGGCTGCTTCCTGGCGGCAGTTCGTGTATGGCCCAAAGCAGAGGTTGCTTGCAAGACTCTTCCTTTGCTGGCCTTTGTTTTTCTAAGGCCTGAGTTTATGAAAAAGACTATCCTAAGAGCCTCTGTGGACAACCAGGTAGACAGAATGGGTGTGAAGGCTGGGACTAGAAATAAGGGAACCAAAGGAGGAGGAAGGCCAGAGAGGGACAGCTGCCAGGCACTCTCAGCTTGGCTACAGTTCCGGTTTCCTGCCTGGCACGTGGGGACAGAGAGCTCCCCAGTTCTCCCGGCCACACCCAGCCTAGACAGTGAGGACACAGGCAACCACCAAGATGGATTTCAGCTTAGAGGCCCCTCCCATCATGTGAACCTCCCAGGGTGCCATCTGGGGGAAAAGGAGATTCCGAGACTGCCTGAGGTCCAATTCTCCACCAGCCTAGAAGCATAAAGTTTCAAAGTCAGATTTTGAGGAAAATGAAGACATGACTGTGTTTTGCTGACCTGAGTCCATATGATCCAGCAACTCTACTCCTGGGTATATATCCAAAAAAATAACAAAAACACTAATTCAAAAAGATACAGGCATCCCAATGTTTGTAGCAGCACTATTTACAATTGCCAAGATATGGAAGCAACCTAGGTGCCCATCAACAGCTGAATGGATAAAGAAGGTGTGGTATACACACACACACACACACACACACACACACACACACACACAATGGAATATTACTTAGCCATAAAGAATGAAATTTTGCCATTTGCAGCAACATGGATAGACTTAGAGAGAGGGTATTATGCTAAATGAAATAAGTCAAACAGAGAAAGACAAATACTGTATGATACCACTTATATATGGAATCTAAAAAATACAACAAGCTAGTGAATAAAACAAAAAAGAAGCAGACTCACAGATATAGAGAACAAACTAATGGTTCAGTGGGGAGGGGGGAGGGGCAATATAAGGGTAGTGGATTAAGAGGTACAAACTATTAGGTATAAAATAAGCTACAAGGATATATTGTACAGCACAGGGAATATGGCCAATATTGTATAATAACTATAAATGGAGTGTAAGTTTTTGAAATTGTGAATCACTGTACTATACACTCATAACTTATATAATATTGTATAGCAACTATGCTTCAATTTAAAAAATAAAAGTAAAATAAAAAAGAAATGGTATTTTTGACATTTCTTGTTCTAAATCTAACTAAAATATCAATAGACTGATGATGGAATAAAGCTAAAGACATTGGTTAGAATTCATGTTTGTTTTCATATAGAAAAGGACAGATAGATAACGAAATAAATGTCAATCAGTGTGCATTAAAGGTTAGCCTGCACTAAGCTCTAAGCATTAAAGGTTAGGGTCACTAACTAGCTCTGTACACCATGAGGGTCTCGAAGCAGTGATATTCCAGGAGCAACAAGCAGATCCAGGTCCCAGATCTTAGTGTCTAAACACCAATTTCCAACAAATGGAACCACAACTCCCTGGAGAAAAGGCTGATTCTAGGACAGGGGCAAAGAAAATACCAGATGAGCTCAGAACATCTTGTTGTGCCAGAAATTAAGAAAGTGCTCAAAAAAAAGAATAACAAGATAACAGCTGGGGCATTTTGAAAGAGCATAGGAACCAACCTGGAAAAACTCCCAGTGGCCGAAGCTGGAACAAGTTGAGCAACAAAATAAATAAGGAGAAATTAGATTGTAACCCAGAGAAGAAAATAAATATCTATGAGTACACACTGACATAAACAAATGATTGAAAAATAAATAACTGGGGAAATGGGAAAAAACTTTCTTCACGAATTCCAAACAATAAACATAGGACTGAGGGAAAGAGAAAATCCCCATGAGAACACCTCAATAATCATTGCTGCAGGCAAGGTCCACAGATGATGTTAAAATCAGTGGATATTGGCATAGCCTCAAAGTACCTACTGCAAAATGTTTATTAATTACTGTGGTGGTTTATCATAGTCCACAAATTCTTTGATCAACCTCCAGGAGGAGGATCTTACTTCCTCTGCCCTTGAGTGTGAACTTAGTGCCTTGTTACCAGCTTACTGAAAGAGGACTTAGTGCCTCGTTACCAACTAACAGACACCCCACCGTAACCAGGAGATCCAGGTTACTAGCACCAGGGATGTACCTCCTGATATGAGTGTATGAGGAGATACTTACCCCTATAATTCTCCAGAATACTCATGAGAAAGCATCAGACACAATCACACTAAGGGACATTCTACAAAATACCTGACCCATGCTCTTCAAAACCATCAGAGTCACAAAAACAAAGAAACACCATAAACTGTCCCAGGCCCCAGGGGGAGTCGTACAACTAATCGCAACATGGAGTCCTGGATTGGATTCTGGGGTAGAAACAGGACATTGGTGGGAAAACATGTGACATCTGAATGGTCTGGATTTCAGTAAATAGTGTAGTACCAATGCTAAATTCTTAGTTTCTACAAATGTACCATGGTTACATAAGATTTCAACATCAGTGAAATGGTGAAGATGAGCGTGCTCTGTACTATTTTTGATCCTTTGTAAATATAAATTATCTCAAAATAAAAAATTAAATTGTTTTAAAACAAGAAGGTAGGCCATCAAATGCTGGAGGATGAGAAGCTATTGAGGAAATACCCATACAAAAGGCCTGATACATCTGATATATTCAAAAAATGTTGGTCCCCTTCTCTTCCCATCCTAAGTACTTCCTCTTGCTGAAGAAACAGAATAGGCCGCCTAAGTAAGCCCAAAGTGGTAGCCATTAGCTGCATTTTTTTCCTTAAGAAGGGTTGTAACTATCACTGGAGAGCCGTTTGAATAAGATAAATTTTTAGAGGCAGAATTTCAGGCAACAGAGACCAGTGAGGGGGCCACTTTCACCAAAGTAAAAGGCTAGTACCTCATGTAGCTACTAAGAATGTGTCCTCTCCCATTGACTCAGCAATTCCATTTCTTCCTAGGAATTTGTCCTAAGGAAAAATCAGGTATGTGTGCAAATATTTAGCTATGAAAATATCCACTGTTGTGTTGTTTATAATAATAAATAAGTGGAAATAAATCAAGCATCTAAGAATAAAGAATTAGTTAAACCATGGTACATCTGCAAAAGAAATATTATGAAGTCATTTAAGATGTTGAAATACAATGGAATATTATTCAGCCTTTAAAAGGAAGGAATTCTGGCACATGCTACAACATGGATAAACTTGAGGACATTATGCTAAGTGAAATAAACTAGTCACGAAGGACAAATACTGTATGATTCCACCTGTATGACACCCCTAGAGGAGTCAAATTCATAGAGACAGGAAGCAGAATGGTGGTTGCCAGGGACTGGGTTGGGGAGGAAAAGCCGGGAGTTAGTGTTTAATAAGGACAGAGTTTCAGTTTGGGAAAAATGAAAAAGTTCTGGCCCTGTGCCAAGGGCCCGGCTCAAGGCAAAGATCAGCCAAGAGGGATGGTGGGGCTGCTACCATAAGGGGTGTGTGTGTGTGTGTGTGTGTGTGTGTGTCTACAGTGGGGGACGGCTAAGGTGTCATCTGCTGCATTTCTTCCAATCAAAATTCTTCCTTCTATTTGGCCTAATGGATTTTCCTATGTACCCCTGCCAACATTTTCAAGTTACCCATTTTCCTTTGTGACTGGAGAGGTGTGTTGGTTGATTTTTGGCTTTCTCTAATGCATGCAAGTCTCAGTTCATTCTGGGTGCTCATCAGGAAGGTTTTAATGCTCTCAAGGCAATTGCTTCAGAGCCAGCCTGCCCTCCATCTATGGTACCGTCCCTTAGGTGGGGGTCCTGGCCGGGAGTGGTTATGTCTTCCAGGAGAGTTCTGAGGCACAAGCACCCAAAAGTATTCAAAGGGAAAAGAGAATTAAACAAGAAATATTAACATCCCTATAAATGAAGCTTGTCAGAGAAGCATCCTTGAGGTTACAGAAAGGAAAGTAAGTTTAAAAAAAGAAAAGATGCAGTGGATGCCATCACGTCGATGTTCTGTGCACGTGCACATTCTGTAGGGAAACATCCTGGAACAAGTCAGAGATCACTGAGTTTCTGCACAGCCAGGATACTTCATTTCTGGACATGTGCCTCATTCAGCAATCAAGACAGAGCATCACTTCCCTGAGAGGTTTCTTTGTTTGTTTGTTTTTAGGGTTGTTTTTTTTTTTTTTAAAGAAGATGTTGGGGGTAGGAGTTTATTAATTTATTTCATTTATTTTTGCTGTGTTGGGTCTTCGTTTCTGTGTGAGGGCTTTCTCTAGTTGTGGCAAGTGGGGGCCACTTTTCATCGCGGTGCACGGGCCTCTCACTATCGTGGCCTCTCTTGTTGCAGAGCACAGGCTCCAGACGCGCAGGCTCAGTAGTTGTGGCTCACGGGCCCAGTTGCTCTGCGGCATGTGGGATCCTCCCAGACCAGGGCTCGAACCCGTGTTTCCCGCACTAGCAGGCAGACTCTCAACCACTGTGCCACCAGCGAAGCCCTGTTTTTAGGGGGGTTTTGTGTTTTTTTTTCCCCTCATTGTCCAGCATCTGGAATCTGACCCTGGAGACTCAACACAGTTTATTTTAAGACCCAGCCACTCAACAATGCCCACACACTCCTTACTGATAGGCAAAGTTCAAAGGTGGCGTAGACGGTTCCCAGAATAGAAGCGTCTCTGCTGCTTCCGGCAGCGCTTCCTGCGTGACTGACTCAGGCGGTCCCAGCCCGGCTCACTGCGGGTGCCCTTGCTGGCTCACCTGCATGTGACCACGTGCTTGGTAGACCGGCGTTTTCATCCTTTGCCTGGAGACCAGGGTCCCCAAAACGTGCACGGACAGCAGATGAACAGGAGTCCTAGGACAGCCTATTTGTAGCACAAAGTCATAAAAATGACTGTGATTTTTTTAAATGTATATAGAAATTCCCCAAGAGCAATGGAGTTCAAACTTTCATATTCTAAAGGTGACTTGACCAACCTTCCAGCACCGTGAACTTACAAGTGTGTGCATGCTCTAATGCTTACTGTTGAAAGGTTCATTTTGCCCCCTCCCTGACAAAAGTCACTACACCTCTTAACACTCTTCAAAATTTAAACCACCCGCCTAAAGAGCTGACACTTCTTTTAGGACTTATCTAATCCGTTTTGACAATATTTCGAACAGAAGGTCCAGGCTTGATTTCACAGACATGCAGACTTGAATAGAAAATGACTTGGCCAAATTAGTATCTGCTCATTAGGCCAATACCAATACACTCTGGAAAACCCTCTCTTTAGCTGGCTTGCCCATTATGAAGATGCCCCTTGCAGCCACCACCTGGAAGCTGAGAACCTGCACGGGGTCATCCATCATCCACTGAGTGTCATCGGCACCCTGTGGGACAGTTTCCTTGCTCTGCCCACCACCCTGGAGGTCCTGCAATCTCACTTTCTATACGACTGACCAACACCACTCTCCCTACAGCATGCGGTTTACCCTACCCCCACCCCAGTTCGGGTATCCCTTTGAAACTTTGATGAAAGCCAAGGAGAACAAAGGCACTTATTCATACAAGCATTCTGCATGCCTGTCCTTCAATTGCCAGTGACATCTTCCCAGCCAATCGCAGCAGCTGCTGCTCCTCCTCCCTCACCTGTCGGTTACTTCTGGCTTTGCTCAAGAGATGACCAAGTGGGCTTCCCTGGTAGCGCAGTGGTTGAGAGTCCGCCTGCCGATGCAGGGGACACGGGTTCGTGCCCCGGTCTGGGAAGATCCCACATGCCGCGGAGCTACTGGGCCCGTGAGCCGTGGCCGCTGAGCCTGCGCGTCCGGAGGCTGTGCTCCGCAACGGGAGAGGCCACAACAGTGACAGGCCCGCATACCGCAAAAAAAAAAAAAAAAAAAAAAGAGATGACCAAGTCCTCCTAGAGGCTCCTGCATTCTCCTGACATCCCCGGGGGGCTGGACTGGCTCCCTCTCACACTCACTGCTTTCTGCATGATTGTAATCACCTGGGACTTGTTTGGAGCTTGTTTATCCTATTGCATTATTTGTGTCTTTCACAGTAACACATTCATGAAACATTGTTATACCAACACATCACAGACAGAGGCACACAAGACAAAAACTTCTAAAATTTTTCACTGAAATGTGCTCACTGTCATTATTAGTTTAAAAGGATCAAAAGTTTCATGAATGTAAAGCTTGGGAAAATTCACACTCCTCTTTTATTTACTCCTCTATTATTACTATTACAAGAATGCAGGCATCAGTGAGACAGGTGCAGTTTGAAACTTAGAGAATTCAGTGATGTAGCTCTTTGATCACTTTTATTTTTATCCCCATTGTTTTTAAAAATAAAGAGAGAAATGGATGGTTGTAAAAAGAAAGGGCCAAAGCAAAAACGAAGTCATAGTTGACTAAAGGTCAAAACCCTGAATCTGAACCCTTCACAGAGCCATGGATCACATAGAATATTTTTTGTGAGGTAAACACCATGGGGGAAAAGGAATGAGTCATACTGGTTAGGGGTGGCAAACATGGCACAACTTAGCTGTAGATACTGAAAAATTAATTCCTCATAAACTAAGGGTTATTTTCTTAGCCCTCAGCTGATTAGGAAGGTCAAAGCAGAAACCAGCAAAATTCTGTGGGTTTTGAATTGTTTTGACCTGCCTGGGTTCTCAGTGGTGTTCTCTGGGCTTTTGGTAAACACAGAGTGGCTTTTGACCCGCTTTTGTGTTACAAATAGAAATGTATATTTAGAAGGTGGTGCAAATGAAAACCCCAGTGTGACAATTTCACCTCAGAGGCACTCTTGGGAGGTTATTGCCACATTCTGTAACCCATGTATGTGTGTGTGTGCATAGAGCGTGTCCCTAAGCAGATGCACATGCATCTAACCCAGCTTAACAATGGTTACCCCCTGGCTCTTGTCCATGTAGTTCCACAAAGTGTATTGCTTCCACGATGTCACTAGTGTGATGTTTAATTATTTTTGGGGGGCCTCACCGCACAGCTTGCAGGATCTCAGCTCCCTGACCAGGGATTGAACCTGGGCCACGGCAGTGAAAGCACTGAGTCCTAACCACTGGACCGCCAGGGAATTCCCCCTGTGGTGTTTAATTTTAACTGTCAACTTGGCTAGGACATGGCACCCAGTGTTTGGCCCAATGTCTGCTGTGAAGGTAGTTTTAGCTGTGATTAACATCTAAATCAGTAGAATTTGAGAAAAGCAGATAGCCCTCCATAAAGTGGGTGGGTCTCATCAATCATTTGAAGACCTTAGGAGAAAAAAGACTTGAGATTCCCAAGAAAGAGGGGATTCTGACTCCAGATGACCTTTGGACTCAAGCTGCAACATCAACACTTCCCTGGGTCTCCAGCCTGCTGACTTGCCCTGTAGATTTGGACTTGCCAGCCTCCAAAATCGTGTTAGCCAATTCCTTAAAATAAGTCTCTTATCTGGTTCTGTTTCTCTGGAGAACCCTGATTAAAACTCCAGATGATGAGTTCATGGCACCTTTCTCTTGAGTGGAATCCAAGCAAAGCCCCATCAGTGATGTTCTGTGATCATTATGGTACACCTTCTCAGCTCCAGGCCCATGCAGTGAGACACAGTCTTCACTCTCCAGGGGTCCCAGTCAGGGAAGGATGTATCGAACAGAGACACTGGGGAGCTGAGAGGAGGCAGACATAACCCAGTCTTCAGTGAGGATGTCAGAGAATGTTTCTGGCGGGAGAAAAGCTAGCTTGGAAAGAGATAGCTAGAGAGATGGAATGGCTTCTGGTTCTTCTGGAAAAATGGGTGCCAGAATAATGGCGTAAAGGGCCACTAGTCTTGGTGTTTGGGAGCATGGGCTTAATTTTGCCTCAACTGATTTGCATTGTTATGAGACTTATTATTTTTTCATTGCAATGGTTCCTGGCATCAGGAGCCCCTGCAGAACTCTTTGAAATGCAGAGTAATGAGCCCTACCCCAGAATTTCTGACTTAGTAGGTCTGGGTGGGGCCCAATAATTTACATTTCTCAGGTGGTGCTGCTGGCCTTAGGGCCACACTTTGAGAATCCATCTTACTGGGATAGATTTTTAAGGATCTGTGGTACTTCTAGATTGAGGGTTGGGTGAACTGTCGCATATGCTAATCTATAGGACCATTTAATCATCAACTTTACCCAGAACCCAAAAGAAAGCCACCCAAGAAAAGTTGAGGTTTTCAGTGCCAGCTTCTCATTGAAGGAGAAGGAGGTTGCAGGTGAAACCCTCCTCATCACTCAACTGTCTTCACAACCACGCACATCCAGCTTCCTGGGTCACCCAGGCAAGAATCTGGGTTAGAAGGTGGACTCATACACAATTTATGTCCTTCTCTCAGGATGATTTTTAAATCTTTTCAATCCAACAGCCCCTGGAAAACTCTGTTTCCATAGGTGCGATCAGCAGGGTGCTGAGGAATGCTGGTTGAGTCTCATCTCATGACCACCTTTCTGTTATGTCCTGACTGGATCTGGCTTTTTCTGGGGGCTGCCACAGTGGGGAGACGGCATGTCCAGAGGCCTGCTGTGTTCTGTCTCAGTGTCAACATCAGGGACCCTCTGCCTCTGGCTGCCTTCATCCGCCCTCTGCTAAGACCTCACGCTCTCACAGACCAGAGTGATTGCGGGCTATCCCTCAACCAGCTTGCCTTCCCTCCAACTTGTGGATGAAATCCCACAATTAAAGGCCCATATCTCTGTCCCTCCAGAAGAGTGCAAGATGCTCATGCTTCTCAGAGCAGAGCATTGTCCATTGAATACCTGGGGACATTTATTTAAAATTAAAATGAAAAGCTGCTTCCTGAAGCGATCAAATCCAAAGCTGTGGAGCCAGAACCCCATCACCTGTATCTCAGAGCACCCCTGATCCCATCAGGCAAGCTGAGGTTCGAGAGTCAATGAGAGCAAGCCTTGTCTTTAAGGACCGTACAGGCTGCAGAGCAGGGAGGCGTCCTCTGTGCCTCACCCACTGCTCCGGAGCAGGCTGCCTCCACCCATTCAGCCAAAACATTCACTGTCACTCCAAGAAGGGGTTTCCTAGACCATCACAGAGAAGGGGTGGGAGAGGGGAGGCAGAAAATCTCCCAGGCAAAGGTCAGCCAGAGACCAACTGGAAGGGCCACTAAGAAGAGCCAGCCTTCCAGGCGGCTGGGGCAGAGGGGTGCTTGCCCCACATGACGCTGCAGCCTCACTCAGCCTTGCAGACTCTGAAGTGATCACTATGCACCAGAGAGCGAGTCATCTTGCAGGGAACTGATAATTTTCTCCGCTGTGATAGGCCTGCCTTGTCCTCCACACTGAATTTGAAAACTCTGGGACGGAACGGTGTCCTCTGCAGACTTCTCACCTGTGTGTATGCACGAACCCTCCATGAACACCGACAGACCACCTGAGAGAGGCCTGCTAAACAGAGAATGTCACCTTCTATGCAGAAACAGCCAACTGCTTCTGGGGGTTCCAGGGTGGGCTGGATCCCTGGGGCCTGCGCCGGCTTGGGGGCAAGAGCAGGAGACTCTGCCAGCATGTTTTGATTCAGAGCTTCTCTGGGCCTGTCCAGGAGCTCTCTTGGGAAGCAGCCTAGACCCATTGGGTCCCACACAGGACCTCCCTCTCCAGGGGCCGGACCCAATCCTTGGTGGAGAGCTCACTAGTGTGGCCTCAAGGCTGCCCAAAGGCCTGCAGCCAAGGAAGGGCCAAGCCCGGGGCTCCCAGAGTCAGTCACAGAGGCGGGAGCGGGGAGAATGGGGCTGCTTTAGGGTGGCATCAGGCAGCTCAGCTCAGCTCTCCCCCACTCGACTCTTCCAAGGGACTCCCACAAATTCACAGCTCTGTGCCCATGGGGTCAGCATGCAGCTGGGGGCAGGTGGCATCCCTGCAGAGCCCAGAGCTGCCCCGTCAGTGGGGTGGGCCTCTGGACCAGCACAATGACAGCCCTGACAATACCATCACAGGAGCACCTGTATACTCTTAGGGATGTTCTGGAATTAGGATGCCACTTTGAAACTCCTTCAAAAGCTCTATAACAGTGGTTCTCAGCTGAATGTGATTTTGTACCACCCGCCCAGGGAATATTTGGCAGTGCTTGGAAGATATTTTTAGTTGTCACAACTGGGAGGTAGGGATGCTATTGGCATCTAATGGATAGAGGCTCAACATCCTACAGCGCACAGGACAGGACCCATAAGAAAGAATTTTCTGGCCCCAAATGCCAGTGGTACCAAGGATATGAAACCCTGCTTTACATGCTTTTTTTAAAAAAAGTTAATTTGTGTATTTTAATGATTCAGTTAAAAAGATGTCCGAAGCATGCTGTGCTTTCGCACGTCTCCAAGTGTTGCATCTGTTCCCACCCCCACCGCCAAGCCAGCTCTCCAGACCGCCCCACCCTTCCTGCTGGATGGAGCCCTAGACCCTTGACCCCACCTGGCTCCAGGCTGTTTGCATTTGTGTCTTAGTTTGAGTCTTTCCCAGAGCAGTTGCTGAGACAAAGTTTGGTTGCAGTAGTTCATTTGGAGTTAGTTGTAGGAAACACTTACTTGGGGAGAGGGGAGGAGGGCTGATGAAGTGTGTGCTGCTGAGGTGCTAGGAGCACCTGGGGCTCAGTCCTGCTGGGAACCCTCCAGGCTGAGGGGACCCCCCTACCATGGAGCAAGGAAGACAGTGATCGGCAGTCCCAGCCGCTCCTGGGTGAGGGGTGACCCCGGGCATTGGCTCCCCAGCCCTTCCTGACATTGGGGTCTGGGCCTGCTCGGGGTGGGGGGTTCTGTGGGAGGAGCACGTGGCCTCTGGAGTGGGCGAGGGGTGAGGGCAGGGCTTTCGCCGCAGCTGCTCTCACTGACCTTTCCCAGCAAATGTGAACATCACACTGCAACCATCGCCATTTCCCCATAAACTCCTGTACAACAGTGACCATGTCTTTCAGCTTTGTGTTCCCAGAGACAGAGGCCTGGTACCCTCAAGAGATAATTGATACAGGAAGGAAGGAACTGAATACCTGCAACATCCAAGTGGCTGCTGAAGGGATCAGTTACTTTGTTTCCACTGACCCTGCCTGGTTTGCCAACATAATAAGAAATACACTGTGAGAGCCAATTAGCCAATCCACCCTGGCAAAATTGTATTTGAAAATGCATTTTATGCTCAGCATTGATCCACAGTCAGGAAGAGAAAAAGGTATGTAACTTGATCCCTGCCGAAGAGGATGGGTATCTAATTGAGAAGACTCAAACCTCATAACTACTGGACTGAAAAGCAGCAGCTCTGGCGGACGTGACCAGTGTTCTCTAGGTGCACCTGCCTGTTCTTGGCTGGAGGTAAGCTGCACATAACTAACTAGGGGAGAAAATCAAAGTTGTAGGGATTTATAAGATTTTGAGCCATCATCCTACCACCTCCACCTTTTTCCTCCAACATTTTGTTGTGAAATGTTTCAAATAAACCAAAAAGCCAAAAGAATTTTGAAGTGAATGCCCACATATGTACCACCTAGGTCCTACCATTTCCCTTTTACCCTACCTGCTTTATCACACATCCATCCGTCTCTCCACCTGTCCACCCTCCAGCCACCCATCCATCCCCAGCTCCTACCTTTCAGTTCAATGACCAAGTTAACAAGCTCCAGCTTCATGTTGTATTTATTCAGGGAAGACAGAGAATAGACATCACAGGCAACACAAACAGGCAAAGAGTTCAGACTGAAGAAAGCAAACCCTTTATGAGAAGCCTTCCCTGTAGGCCACATGGTAAAGAGGTTTAAAGGTACAGTTTGCTAACAACTGTGGCCAAGCCACAATTCTCACTTCCACCTTCAAAATCTTGGGAGTTGGTAACACCAGTGAGCACATCGTAGGTAACTTCATTATAGCCGAACGCTGTTTTAGGACTTAAGAGAAAAGGCTGGGCCTGCGCAGGTTGATGGGGAAACAGGGTCCCTTCGTTGCAGTGGACCCCTGAGCAGAGCCTGCCATCTGCAATTCTGACAGACACATCAGGAGATGGTGGTACCCAGGAAAACCACACGAAAAGTTACTAGGGTGGACTTTAGCTGCTGGAAATTTATTGCTTAATATTTTGGAAATTCAACTTTTCATTTCTATAGGTATTGTTAAGCATGCATCATGGAACTTAATGAGATGGATAAGATTAGGTCACAGTTACAGACATTTCTAAGCACTTAGTTCCTTCATGAAGGTTATGGATTGTTAGCAGTTGTTTACCTAATCAAAGGTTTGAGAGTGAAAGGAAATGTCTGAGACACAACAGAAGAAATATTAAAAAGAAAAAGAAATAAGGAAGGACAAATAGACCATAAGACTAACATGCCATTTGAAAATGATAAATGTAGACAGAGAAATAAATAAATCAATAAAAATTGAGAGAGACTGATAAAAAACCAGAAAAACAAAACAGTACATAAGTAACAAACTATCAAAAATATGAAAGAGCAGAACACAGAAAATGCATATTAAACTCCAAGCACTGCATGCATAGCAAGATACCAGGCACAAGGTTAAAGATGTTCTGTTATTCATTATTATAGTCGGCTAGGAGTTTAACAAAGAGTAATTTGTGTTTGTTTCGATTGCAGTGACACAAGAGAAAGGCTGAAGGACGGCTAAGAATGAGGCTTGTGGCCGGGAGAGGTGAGAATCCAGAATCGTAGGCTGAAAAGTTCCCTCTCCTACCACACAGCATCCTTGTGCGTCGTGAGCATCTCCCCGGCTCCCACCACTACTGGTGTCTGCAAGAAGCTAAGTCCACACTTGCCTCATGGCCCTGCACATGGTCAGCATGAACGTGTTCTAATCAGCCTCCCACGAGATGAATACATTACAACGCTCAAGAGCTACCCTCTAGTTAGTAGTTTCCAGGTGCACTGGTAGCTGTTAACTGAGGTCACACATCTCTGTCTCCTGCTCCTGGCCTCCTTGGAAATAGCCTTCTCGAGGGACTCCCTTCCTCTCGTTCTTCTGGGTGGTTGTCAAATGTTGTAACAACTTCTACAGAACAAGACAGAGTAAATGTAACCCGGGTATAAGCTGTTAGAGCAAATTTCCAGGCTTTGGTGAAGAGTCTCCTTAAACCAAAGATTTTTCTATTTTACCAGTGAGTTTCAATAACTTGTGCTAATTTACAAAATGACTTACTATGATAATAGTAATTACCTGGCACTTTGTATATAAACTTATATATATAAACTTATATAAACAGGACAATATATAAATAGGACAAGCATCATTCATTATACAAGAATATTGATCACAATAAGTATATTAACATGAATGATTAAATAATTTGGGGATTGTACTGAAGATGACTTTTAAACTGAATAGAAAAGCAAATGTGATAGAGTTGCCAGACATAAAAATGGGACTCTCAAAACAATATATGTCCCTCTTGCAATATGAAGGGGGTCAGACCCATAATACATTCTAAGGTATTTCGGGTTCTCTTCTGTTTTAAAAAGCCCTGACCAGTGGACATTTCACCATTTCAGTCTCTTCTAGAACACGTAGGTTGGAGAACCCTGGAAGGCAGTGAGGGCTGAATCAGGGAAGAGGCCTCGACCAGAAGAAGCTGGATGGTAGAGAGGATTCCCCTCCGGCTCCCTTTCCCCTCTACACTGGACACACACAGTGGGCAGCTAGGCTTTGGGTGGCCCCCAGGGAGGGTCTAGCACCCAGCAGGCTGCTTCTCTGAGGGTGGGGCTGTGACAGGTGCTGCGAACACCCTGTGGGGCTCCTAATCAGAATACTTCCCTACCTGAATTCCTCCAGAGGCTCCTGCCACATGCAGGATAAAAACGCAAATTTCTTACCTGACTTATAATGGCTGGCCCCTCACAGGCATCCTAATCATGTCTTAATCCCTGGAAACCATGGATGTGTTACCTGCCATGGCAAAGATTGCAGGTGGAATTAAGAGCACTTATCAGGTGACTCTGACAAAGGAGACCATCCTGGATTACCCAGGTGGGCCCAATGTAATCACAAGGGTCCTGGAAAGGGGAGGAGAGAACCAGAGAGATGGCAGCATGCGAAGGACTCTGCCTAATGTTGCTGGCTTTGAAGGTGGAGGAAGGGGCCACAAGCCAAGGAATGCAGGCAGCTTCTAGAAGCAGAAAACACAAGGTAACAGATTCAACACTACAGCCTCCAGAAAGGAATGCACCCTTCAGACACCTTGATCTTGGTCCAGTGAGATCCATGCCAGCCTTCTCATCTGCAGAACTGTGAGGTAATACATTTGTGTGGTTTTAAGTCACTGAGTTGGTGGTCACTTGTAACAGCAGCTAGAGAAAACCAATACAAAGTTTTGTTCCTTTGACCTTAGATTATACCCCTCTCATCCTGGCTTAATATTCTCTGCGAAAACCAACTTTCTCACTCTTCCCCAATATGCCAAGCTAGTTCCTACCTCAGGACCTTTGCACTGGCTGTTCTTCCTGCTTGTACCCCTTGGCCACCCCCCATTTTTGCAAGGCTTGATCTCCCAGCCAACTGGTGACATCACAGGTAAGCACATCCTCAGAGGCCTTCCTTGTGGACCTCAGCACTCCTTTTCTGACTTGAAGTGATTTGGGAAAAAGGTGCCACACCCCTGCTACACCCATCTCCATCTGTCACACAGACGACATGTGAGTATACAACCTTAGACATCATCACTCCTGGTCACTTTTATTTCTATCTTATTCCCGCAAACACTATATTTTTCTTCTTTCCACTTTTTCCCTTTTCTATTTTTCCAACCCACGAGAGGCAAAAGCAAAGTTTCACAGCTTCCCTAAAACCTGAACCTGGTAAAAATGGCTCTTGGCTCTGTTATAACATCCAGGGTGTCCAGTCTGGCTACAAAATGGGCTGGGAATGTAATGTCCTGGGATGATGATTCCTGGAGGTCCCTGGTGGTCCCCATGGCTTCTCATTTTCCCAGCTGCACAAGTGGGATCATTAAACTCTCACACAATCACACAGTTGTTTTACCCCCCAGAGATGGTGACTCTTATAACACCCATGTTTGAAATCATGGCTTTGCAATTAACACTTTTAAAAAAATGCTTTGAAGTCACCAAGGATCCTGGATGTGAGAGCCATCTGCCCCACATACCTGATCAGGGAAGCAGCAGGCTCTCCCCTCACCCTGCACATCCAAGCCAGGGGGCAGTGCCCAGCTTCAACCTGACAAACAAGAGGATGACCTTCCCCACTAGGCCTTCTAAAGCATTTGGCACCAATGTCTTCAGTCAAAGACAGAACTAGTCTAAGGAAAAACTAAAATAAAATCCAAGATAAGAAGTCCAAGACACTAGTAACCATGACAGAAGTTTTACAAAATCAAATTTGGTTATACATGTAAGTTGAGTTTCTTAAATACAAGAGATAAATTGGAAGGGACCTTTATAAATAACAAGAGGTGAATTGTAGCTCTGGCCGGGATCTCTCAGCTAGCCAGATTAAATTAGCCCAAAATGCTTTCCCCTTCAGATAAGAGCTGTGGGGCAAGATGCAGAGAGTCCTGGGACTTCTTGGGAAGGGTCTGGGGTGGGTTAAATTCAATGGGGTTAACTTCTCGGAGTCAGCATACCAAGTGTTCCTGAACTGACTGCAGTGGACAGCCTGTCTTGGGCCAGCTGACTCCACACCTCTCAGTGAATATACATATATCCTGCAAGGTGACTTGTGACATTATTTTCTTCTGTCTGAATCCCACAGATGGGCTGCCTGTGAGTGCAGACTCAGGCCCTCTAAGGTGTCTGGACCCACTCTCACTTGGAGTGCTGTATCCGGGTGACCCCCTTGTACTCAGAGGTCAAATATCTCCCGAAGACCTCCTGAAATATCACAGTCTTTCCTCTCATCATGTTTCCAGGTCTCTGTTCTTGCTCTCTGAGCTTGGATCTATATTGCTAGTCACTAGGAGGTGTTGAGCAACTTCAGGAAGTTTCCTTTAACTGTTAAGCTTCTTACCTTGATGAGTGCCCTTTGTAGTCCAGCTTCTGCAAAGGGATTATGAATAGTGGACTACTCAGAAGTTCTTCTGATGCAAAAGACATACTTGTGTTTCTCAGAGACAGAGAAAGCTACCTCGAGGAAGGAGAACCACATAAACAAACACACCTTTTGAGCTGAACATCAGCTTTTTATTTAACAAACCCAAGCACTGCTTTGAGGATCATCCCTGAAAAGTATCCAGAATGGGAACTATCTTGACCTCCTGATGTAACTTATGCTCATGCTGTTCATCTTTCCTGATGGCATTGTCCTTAACCATCATTTAAAAGCACCTGAAAACTTAAAAAAGAAAAGTAGCTGTATTCATAGTGTCAGAAAACAATCTTGGGCAGTTCTTTGCTATAATTTTTAAATCATCAAGGCATTTCTCCCAACCACTGTCCATAAACATTCCTCCTGCATTGACAGTCACAGCCAGAGAGGGTTCAAGATGGCAGCATAGGAAGACCCTGAACTCATCTCCTACCATGGACACAACAAATCTACAACTACATATGAGATAATTCCCTCAGAAAAGGACCTAAAATCCAGATGAACAGAGCTGCCACAACAAAGGGTAAAAGGACAGCATCTAAATGGGTAAAAGAAGCAGAGATACAAGTTTGCCAGGGAAAAACCCATATCCCAGCTGCAGTGATCCACAATCAAGAGAGATCACAAAGGCATGGGTCTTCTTCCTGAATAATGAAGGATTCGAGCTTCATATCTGACTCTCCAACCCCTAGGTCCTGCACAGGAGAGAGTCCCCAAAACACCTGGCTTTGAAAACTAACAGGGAATTTGCCCAGGAAAACTATAAAACTGTAGGGAATGGAGAACCCACTCTTAAAGGGATCATGTGCAAACTCACTCAACCCCAAAACCAACTCAAAAACACCTTCTTCATAGGTTAAGGAGACCCACTTACTAATCTTGAAGCATCTGCTGAGAGGCAGGAACAAGTTGGGATACTTTGCAGGGACTGAGTTACTGGCGGGAGCAATTTATGCAGTCTCAGGCTATCTCACTAATACTTGCATTTGTGGGGACCATTTTAGAATTCTCCTTCTAACATGTTAGTGCCAGTGGGCATAACCTTCTGAGAGCCCTGCCCACCCTTGCAACTCAGCCAGGCCTCACAGCTGGCTGAACAATAACCCCAACCATCAACGTTCTGTAGCAGCCACAACTGGGCCCCATAGTCAATCTGAGGGCCAGCCCTGCCCACCAGTGCCCTACAGCAGCCACAGCCCTGCCACAACAGGAAGGTGCATGTAGCCCACATAGGGGATACCCTTTGAGTGCCTGGTTCTTGTGGCAAGGCAGGACTGAACTTCTGAGCCGCACAGAACATTTCCTAAGTAAGGCCACTCCTTCAAGACTGTGAGAGATAGCTAATACACCTAATACATAGAAATAAACACAGAGAATTAAGCAAAATGAGAAGGCAGAAGAATATGTTCCAATTGAAAGAACAAGACAAAACCTCAGGAAAAGAACTAAATAAAACAGAGATAAGCAATCTATTATCTGATAAAGAGTTCAAAGTAATGGTCATAAGGTTGCTCACAGAACTTGGAAGAAGAATGAATGAACTTCAACAAACAGATAGAAAATATAAGAAAGTACCAAACAGAAGTTATAACTAAACTGAAAAATACACTAGAGGGGTTCAACAGCAGGCTGGATAAGGTAGAAGAATGAATCAGTGAGATGGAAGACAATACAATGGAACTCACCCAGCCAGAGCAGCAAAATGAAAAAAAAAAACTTTAAAAAGTGAAGATACCTTAAGGAACCATAGGGACGACATCAGGTAGATGTTGCATTATAAGGTTCCAGAAGGAGAAGAGAGAGAGAGAGAGAAAGGGCTAGAAAAATTATTTGAAGAAATAGTGGCTGAAAACTTCCCTAATTTGGGGAAGGAAACAGACATCCAAGTCTAGAAAGCTCAGAAAGTACCAAATAAGATGAACCCAAAGAGAAACACACCAAGATACATTATAATTAAAAAGATAAAAGTTAAAAATAAAGAGAAACTCTTAAAAGCAGAAGGAGAAAAACAATTTGTTAAATACAAGGGGAACCCCATAAAGCAACCAGCAGATTTTTTCAGCAGAAATTTTTACAGGCCAGAAGGGAATGGCATGCCATATTCAGCACTGAAAAGAAGAAAAACTTCAAACCAAGAATTCTCATTTACCTATAACTATGTTTATCACTTTATTAATTTTAAATAAAGTGTAAAAAAAGTGGGGGGCTTCTCTGGTGGTGCAGTGGTTAAGAATACGCCTGCCAATGCAGGGGACACAGGTTCACTCCCTGGTCCGGGAGGATCCTACATGCAGCAGAGCAACTAAGCCCATGCACCACAACTACTGAGCCTGGGCTCTAGAGCCTGTGAGCCACAACTACTGAACCTGAGTGCCACAGCTGCTGAGGCCTGCGCGTCTAGAGCCTGTGCTCCACAACAAGATAAGCCACCACAATGAGAAGCCCGTGCACCACAATGAAGAGTGGCCCCTGATCACCACAAATAGAGAAGAGCCTGCAAGCAGCAATGAAGACCCAGCACAGCCAAAAATACAATAAATTTTTTTAAAAAATCTATAAACAAACAAAAAATGATAACCAGCAAGTTTATCATTCAGAATTGAAGGAGAGAGCATGAGTTTCTCAGATAAGCAAAAGCTAAAGTTTATCACCATTAAATTGGCCCTACAAGAAATATTAAAGTGATTTCTTTAAGCTGAAATAAATGGCACTAATTAATAATAAGAAAACATATTAAAGTAAAATTCTCAGTGAAAAAGGTAATATATAATATATAATATAGTAAAGATAGTGGACCAATCATTTATAAAGTGAGCATGAAGGTTAAAAGACAAAAGTAGTAAATATTACTAAAATTACAATAATTAGATAAGGGATGCATAAAATAAAATGATGTAAAATGTGACATCAAAAGTATAAAATGTGGTAAAGTGAAGTAAAAAGATAAAGCTTTGGAATGTGTTCAAATTTAGGTTACTACCAATTAAAACAGGCTACTATTAAATAGGATGTTATATGTTATATGTGAACTTCATGGTAACCACAAAGAAAAATCTTATAGCAAATACACAAAAGAAAATGAGAAAGGAATCTAAACATAACACTATAGAAAACCACCAATACATGAGGGAAGAGAGAAAGAGAAGAAGAAAGGAAAGAGATAAACTACATAAACAGCCTCAAAACAATTAACAAAATGTCAATAAGCACATACCTACAATAATTACTTTAAACATAAACAGTTAAATTCACCAATCAAAAGACATAGAGTAGCTGGAAAAAAAAAAAAGACATACAGTAGCTGAATGGATAACAAAACAAGACACATCTATATGCTGCCTCCAAGAGACACCCTTCAGAAAACAAGGGCACACAGACTGAAAGTGAAAGGATGGAGAAAGATATTCCATACAAATGGAAATAAAACGAAAGTTGGAGCAGCTATGCTCATATCAGACAAAATAAACTTTAAAATAAAGACTAACAAAAAGACAAAGAAGGACATTACACAATGATAAAGGAGTCAATCCAGTAAGAAGATACAACATTCATAAATGTAAATGCACCCAACAGAGGAGCACCAAGATATATAAAGCAAATGTTAATGCACTTAAAGGGAGAAATTGAAAGCAATAAAGTCATAGTAGGGGACTTTAACACCCCACTTACAATGGATAGATCATCCAGACAGAAAATCAATAAGGAAATATCAGACTTAGGCAACATATTAGATCAATAAACTTAATAGATATATACAGAACATTCCATCCAAAAGCAACAGAATACACATTCTTCCCAAGTACACATGGAACATTCTCTAGGATATGTGACATGTTAGGTCACAAGAAAAGTCTCTATAAATTCAGGAAGATTGAAATTATATCAAGCATCTCCTCCAACCACAATGGTATGAAAGTAGAAATCAATCACAAGGAAAAAAAACCACAAAGATCACAAAAACATGAAGATTAAACAACATGCTACTGAACAACCAACGGGTCATTGAAGAAACCAAAGGAGAAATTTAAAAATACCTAGGACAAAAAAACCCAGAAATACTAAAAGGGAAGTTCATAGCAGTACAGACCTACCTCAAGAAACAAGAAAAATCCCAAATGAACAATCTAACTTTACACCTAAAGGAACTAAAAAAGATAAAAAAAGGAAGATAGGACACTGACTCCCACTTTAACAACACTGCTCCTTAAATGCTTCAATACATTCAAGGCTACTACACTTTATCCTGTGAATAGGCATTCAGGGACTTGTACAAATATATATTAAGTATGATGGATTACGTTAGAGCTCATATTTTGTCTATAATAGAGTACAGATGTTAGCACTTGTCCAGTAACTGACTAGTTAGATTATCTGAATATAAAGATGGTCCCTGTTCCATACAACTAATCCTGGCTTTAAAGCTAAAACCTTGAGCAGGATTTTGAAGAAACCTTTGTTTTAAGAGATCTTTGATATCTCATGTTCTCTCAAGAGCATTAAATGTTATACAGAATTCTGTCCAATTAATTAAAACTGACTTGCATTTTTCTCTTTTATATATTAACCTCATATCACATACTAACCAATAAAAAAAGAAGCCCAAAATTAGTAGAAGAAAGGAAATAACAAAGATCAAAGCAGAAATTAATGAAATAGAAACTAAAAAAAAAAATAGAAAAGATCAATCAAACTAAGAGCCAATTCTTAGAAAGGATAAATAAAATCAACACACCTTTAACTAGACTCAACAAGAAAATAAAAGAGAACTCAAATAAAATCAAAGATGAAAGAAGTTACAACTGATACATAGATGTACTAAGTGTCGTAAAAGACTGCTGCAATCAATGATACGTCAACAATTTAGACAATCTAAAAGAAAAAGGATAAATTCGTAGAAACATATAATCTTCCAAGACTGAGTCGTGGGGAAATAAAAAATCTGAATAGAGCAATTACCAGCAAGGATATTGAAACAGTAATCAAAATCTCCTAACAACCAAAAGGCCAGGACTAGATGGTTTCACGGATGAATTCTACAAGACATTCAAGGAAGATTTACTACCTATCCTTCTCATGTTCTTACAGAAAATTGAAGGGAAGGGAAACCTTCTAAACACATTTTACAAAGCCAGCATTATCCTATACCAAAACCAGCCAAGGACACCACAAAAAAATAAAATTACAGCCCAATATCCTTGATGAACACAGATGCAAAAATCCTCAACAAAATGGTAGCAAACCAAATCCAACAGTACATTAAAAATATCATACACCACAATCAAGTGGGATTTATTCCATGGACGCAAGGCTGTTCAACATCAACAAATCAATCAATGTGATACATCATATTAACAAAATGAAACAATAAAATAATATGATTATCTCACAGATGCAGAAAAATATTTGACAAAATTAAACATCCATTCATGATAAACACTCTCAACAAACTGGCTATAGAGGGAACATACCTCAACATAATAATGACCATGTATGACAAACTCACAGCTAACATCATACTCAATGGTGAAAAGCTGAAAGCTTTTCCTGTAATATCAGAAATGAGACAAGGATGCCCACTCTTGCCATTTTTATTCAACATGCTATTGGTAGTCCTAGCCACAGCAGTTAGACAAGAAAAAGAAATAAAAGGCATTCAAACTGAAAAGGAAGAAATAAAATGTCACTTTATATGATGTCATATCATATCATGTAGATGATATGATATTATATATAGAAAACCCTAAAGACTCCATCAAAAAACTGTTGAACTAATAAATCAATTTAGAAAAGTTGCAGGATATAAAATCAATAAACAGAAATCTGTGGCATTTCTACACACTAATAACAAACTATCAGAAAGAGAAATTAGGAAAACAATCCCATTTACAGTAGCATCAAAGAGAATAAAATACTTAGGAATAAATTTAACCTAGGAGGTAAAAATACCTATACAACTGAAAACTAAGACACTGATGAAAGAAATTGAAGAAGACACAAATAAATGGAAAGGCATTCCATGTTCATGAATTAGAAGTATTAATATCGTTAAAATGTCCATACTACCTAAAACAATCAGCAGATTCAGTGCAATCCCTATCAAATTTCCAATGGCATATTTCACAGAACTAGAACAAATAATTCTAAAAATTTTATGGAATCACAAAGGTCCCAAGTAGCCAAGACAACCTTAAGAAAGAAGAACAAAGTTGGAGGTATCACACACCCTGATTTCAAACTATACTACTATATAGTATGTATAGTAGCTATAGTAATCTGAATAGTATGATATTGGCATAAAAACATACAGAATAATAGAACAGACTGAGAACCCAGAAATAAACTTACACATATATGGACAATTAATTTATGGCAAAGGAAAGAACGTACAATGGAAAAAGGATAGTCTCTTCAATAAATGGTGTTGAAAAAACTGGACAGTCACATGCAAAAAGACCTAGATCACTATCTTACATCATACACAAAAATTAACTCAAAATGGATTAAAGATTTGAATGTAAGACCCAAAAACATAAAATTCCTAGAAGAAAACATAGGTAGTAATTTCACTGTCATTGGTCTTAGTGATGTTTTTGTGATCTGACTCCAAAGGCAAGGGAAACAAAAGCAAAAATAAACAATTTGGACTACATCAAACTACAAAGCTTCTGTTCAGTGAAGGAAACCATTATCAAAATCAAAAGGCAACCTCCCTAATGGGAGAAGATACTTGCAAATCATATATCTGATAAGGAGTTAATATCTGAAATATGTTTATAAACCTCACACTACTCAACAACAAAAAAATAAAAACCCCTTAAAAATGACATGCTTGAATAGACATTTTTCCAAAGAATGCATACAGATGGCCAGCAGGCACATGAAAAGATGTTCAACATCACCAATTATTGGGGAAATGCAAATCAAAATACAATGAGAAATCACCTCACACCTGTTAGAATGACTATTATGGAAATGACAAGAAATAACAAATGTTGGAGAGGATGTGGAGAAAAAGGAACGCTTGTACACTGTTGGTAGGAATGTAACTTGGTGCAGCCACTATGGAGAAAAGAATGGAGGTTCCTCAAAAAATTAATAATAGAACTACCATATGATCCAGCTATTCCACTTGGGGTATTTACCCAAAGAACACAAAAACACTAATTTGAAAAGATCTGTACATCTCTATGTTCATTGCAGCATTATTTACAATTGCCAAGAGATGGAAACATGGAAGCAACCTAAGTACCCATCAATGGATGAATTGATAAAGAAGATGTGGCATATATATATATATATATATATATAAAATAAAATATACATATATTATATATATAGAATACTACTCAGCTGTAAAAAAATGAAATGAAATTTTGCCATTTACAACAACATGGCTGGACCTAGAGGGTATTATGCTAAGTAAAATAAGTCAGATGGAGAAAGACAAATGCTGCATGATTTCACTCATATGTAAAAGCTATAAAAACAAAACAAAATCAAACAAAACAAACTCATAGATACAGAGGACAGATTAGTAGTTACCAGATCTGAAGGGGGATGAGGGGAGGGCAAAATGGTTAAAGGGGGTCAAAGGTATGGTGACGGACAGCAATTAGACTTGTAGCAAGGATCACTCTGTAGTGTATACAGATGGCAAATTGTATTGAATAATTCTGTACACCTGAAACTGATATAATAGGGAAAAAAGAAAAGAAAGTCATGGCCAGTAAAGTAATCCATTTTCAAATCATCGTTATGTTTAATGGAAAAAATCTGAAAAGACTATATATATATAACTGAATCATTTTGCTGTACACCTGAAGCTAACACAACATTGTAAATCAACTATGCTTCAGTTTTTTTTAAAAAGTGACAAACTATTGATGCACGCAACAACATAGATGAATCTCAAAAACATCATGTTGAATAAAAGAAGCCAAACGAATAAAACAAAAACAAACACAAAAGTCATCGTTATGAAGAGTGGATGTCCCCAGACTACCAACCTAGGGGTTCACCCACCTCCCTCTTGCTGACCTGTCTCGGAAACTTCTGAGGGGTCTGTGAGCCACCACAAGGCTGGTGACTGCAGAAGTCAGGTGGCCTCAGTTCCCACCCACCCTGCTCACCACAGCTGGCCACATCCTGCCCTGTCTCAGACCATTCTGGGAACCTTTGATCTCAGTTCCTGACAGCCAGTTGAAACTAAGAGGGGAAGCTGTCACCTTTTCTCTGCCCCAAGGTGGGGCACTGATCAGGGCCAGAAGAGCCCTGCACCTTCTCAGGAGCCACCTGGGTCCTGTCACCAGATTCTGCACGGCCGTGCCTTTCCTGTGGTGGGCTTTTCCACCTGTCACCTGGCCAAAGCCCTTCCTCTTCACGCGGGACCTATGGTTCCCTGTGATGTACTTGCCTATATGCCACCTCAGAGCCAACGTTTTTACCCCGATTAGGCCATCTGAGCCCTGGCACATCACATTGCTGCTAGGCTTGTGGGTGCCCTGGATCCACTCACAGCCCTGCTCTGGACAGTCGGCCCACATCGTACAGCAAGCTGACCTCTGCCCGCACCACACCCCAGGTCCCAGTTCCTGTCACACCCTGCAGTGCTGCGTGCTTGCCTTTTGCCCTGTCTGGATCCCAAGGCCCTCAGGCTTATCAGAAACCTGCATGGGGGGCTTTGTCATGGTCCATGGGCTTCTTGCCACCAGCTATCATTTTGGAGCCATTATTAGGACGCTGTTGGGTGAAATCTTGCTTGGATGTTCAGTTAAAGAGGTAGCTGTAAAAGTAAACTGTCTCCATATCGTAGGAGAACTGACTAGGCCCTGGCCTCGGCCACTTTCAGCTAAGACTCTCAGGACATCAGGGAGTGGCAGGCTACTGTGCACCCCATCCCTCTGAATGGCGCACCCTGTCTCCCCCAACTGAAATGCCTGGTATGCTGAATGCCACAGCTTTTCTCTCCCCAGTTCTTGCCCTGAGGTCACTCTCAAAGTTTGTCTTTTCATTTACTGCTTACACTTAATTTTTTTCTTAAAGTAAAAGACAATTTTCAAACGTACGTTTGTGATGTTTGCCTTCAGCTCTCCCTGCCATCTTGCTGTGACTCAGGCTCGGGGAACCGGGAACCTAGAAATGGCAAGTGAATATCAAACTATGCAAAGAGTCTCAGCTCTGAAGATGAGCTCATGTGAAACCTTACGTGACTCACTTTGAAAGTGACCATCCTCAGGCCACAGGCCTGCAAAGAAACACAGGCAGGAAAAACACAGTTATAGATGCAGTTGGATTTTAATAAAACAAGTGAAAATAATTCCTACAGCATTTACTTGCTTAGTAGAAACTTTAGGACAGGAACAGATGTGTGTGTGAGTGTGTGTGAGTGTATGTGTAGTGAGTGTATGTGTAGTGAGTGTATCATGTGAGTGTGTGTGTGTGTACCCATATTAAAGCTTAGGTACCTTTGTTAGCTGGTTTGAGAGGAGGGTGTTGAATTTACATACATGTCTGTATACCTGTATTATATACATGCTTGTTGATTATACACATATATGTTGCCGTATGTTGAATTTGAGATGAACATACATGTTGTGCATGTGGAGTTGGAGTTTGAGGTCTAGGGTCTCCATGTACCCCTCGACAAGATGCAGGGGTTGAAGCCAGGGGTGGGGAGATCGCCCTGCAAGTAGAGGTGGAGAGAGGAGTGGATCCAGCAGGTGGAGCCGCTCTCAGTGCTGGCTGCGCAGGGCACCGCCTGACCAGCTGGCTCCATTGGTCTGGCCTGTGGCTGGATCTGGAGAATGTGAGATCTCTCGGGTGATGCTAACATGCAGGGAGGCGGGGAATTGCTCCTGCAGCCCAGAGCTCCTCCCACTCCAGTGCCTCAGAAAACACCTGCGGGTCTGTTAAAACACAGATTCTGGTGCAGGAGGTCCGGTGGGACCTCAGAGTCTGTATTTCTCATGAGCTCCCAGGCGATGCCAAACCTCTGCCCTTGCTTCCATAAAGAAAGTGGGGGGCTTCCCTGGTGGTGCAGTGGTTGAGGGTCCGCCTGCCGATGCAGGGGACACGGGTTCGTGCCCTGGTCCAGGAGGATCCCACATGCCGCGGAGCAGCTGGGCCCGTGAGCCATGGCCGCTGAGCCTGCGCATCCAGAGCCTGTGCTCC
>NW_021702601.1:0-2635 GCF_005190385.1 Monodon monoceros
AGAGACCATGTGTCTTTTGTTATCCCTGTATTTCCAGCACCTAGCATATATTTGTTAATATTTGTTAAATTTATTTGTTGTCTTAGGGAAGGTGAACTGGAGATCTGAAGAATCAGGAAGCCTTACTTCTCCTTTACATACCTTTTTATAATTCTTGTGGTTCTTTGTTATGGCAGTCCCTGGAAACGAATACACCCAGGTACAACTTTTTAAAGCTTTTTAGTTGGAGATAATAATAGACTCACAGGAAGTTGTAAAAATAATACAGAGTGGTCCCACATATCCTTCACCCATTTTCCCCCAATGGTTACCAGATGCTTTCAGACCAAAAAATAGAAAAAATTAGAATATGAGATGTTTTAAATTCTTGCATTTGCACTTTTTTAAGTGGTTTATTTTTCAACTTTTCTGTCTTGTTTCTAATTTTAAAGACTATGAGATATATCCCCTCTTTTTTTGGATTTCCTTCCCATTTAGGTCACCACAGAGCATTGAGTAGAGTTCCTTGAGCTATATACAGTAGGTTCTCATTAGTTATCTATTTTATACATAGTAGCAAGAGTGTATATATGTCAATCCCAATCTCCCAATTCATCCCCCCCCCCACTTCCACCCTTGGTGTCAATACGTTTGTCCTCTACATCTGTGTCTCTATTTCTGCTTTGCAAATAAGATCATCTATACCATTTTTCTAGATTCCACATATAAACGTTAATATATGATATTTGTTTTTCTCTTTCTGACTTACTTCACTCTTTATGACAGTCTCTGGCTCCATCCACGTCTCTACAAATGACCCAATTTCATTCCTTTTTATGGCTGAATAATATTCCACTGTATATATATACCACATCTTCTTTATCCATTCCTCTGTCCATGGACATTATATGTATACATATAGCTGATTCACTTTGCTGTACAGTAGAAATTAACACAACATTGTAAAGCAACTATAGTCCAATAAAAATTAATTTTTAAAAAAATTAGAAAAATAAATAAATATAAAGAACTTACAGGAATAAAAGGCATTGAAGTTAAAAAAAACAAGCAAAACAAAAAAACAGACTATGAGAGATTTCAATCATGCCATTTCAAGCTACCGTGTCCCTAAAACAGCACATGCAGATATAAATAACGTTTATTCTCAGTAAATGGAAAGTATGACTTAATATGATTCTACAGAATTTTGAATATATGAATTCAACATATAGGTATGAGGCTTGTTTTTAAGCCTAATTTGCATAGTTATTCTCATGTTTTTTGTTTCTCATTTAGTTGATGTAGTTTAGCATCAGTATTCTTTAGGTTTCCTGTCATTAGCCATTCATTATGGGCATTAATTAAACAATGTACATATCACTAAGAATACATATTTTTTAAGCTGTATAATGGTGAAACTATCATGAAAGCTAAAGTTTGAGGTTGTGATAAAAAAATTGAAGCCAGGTATTTAGAAGGTCTGCAATAAAAAGAATCTTAGCATTTAAATAAGTTTAGAAGCACTGAAATACAGGAATCAGCAGATCAATATTATACTATCTATCTTGAAAAGAAATGAAAGAAGGTGTGTGGAAAAACAGCACTCTCATTTGTCTGCAGAAAAAGAAAACTGGAACAACCTCAGTGAAGGTCAATTCAACAATACAAACCAAAATTACAAATGAACATAACTCTTTTGTCCAGCAGTTCAGCTTCTAGGACATATATATGGATACACTTACACATGTATGAAATGACATATGTAATGATTACTTATTGCAGCATAATTTGTAATAGTAAATATGTGGAAACCAGCTAAGTGTCCACCAATGAGGGGTAAATTATGGCATATCCATCATTTAAAAAAAAAAAAAGTTGAGAAAGCTTTTTATGTATTTGTATGGAAAGATATCTGAAATAGATTACTAAGTGAAAGACAAGCAAGGTGAACAGTATATACTGTAATACTAATTAAATAAAAGTAAGAGACATAATATACACCCACATATATTATTTATTTTGTATTTAAACCTATTAACCTTTTATTGAAGTATAACATATATATATATATATATATATATATACAGAAAAGTGCACATTGTGTAACTTCAAAGAATTTTCATAACTGAACATACCCATGTAACTGGCACCAAGAGTCTAGGTCCTAGATCAAGAAACAGAACATTTCTATCACCCCAGAGGCCTCATCCTGTCCCTTCTAGTCACTATGCCCACTCTACAAAAGTAGACATTATCCTGATTTCTAAAAGCATAGGCTACTTTTGCTTACTTTTGTACTTAATAGGAATTGACTCATAAAATGTATACTCTTCTGTGTCTGGCTTTTTCATCCACTATTGTATTTGTGCAATTCATCAATATTGCACACTGCTCAATATCATTGCTGTTTAGTATTCCACTGTGTAAAAAAATGGGCCACAAATCATTTACTCATTCTACTATTTATGGATATTTGGGTAATTTCCAGTTTGAAGCTATTATAAATAGCACTACTATGAACTTTCTAGTATATGCATATGCATGTCCATATACCTAGGCAAGGAATTGCTGAGGATCCTCATAACTGCAATTTTAATACTACTGCCATGCAGTTTGCAAAATTGATTGTACCAATTGACACTCCCACCAGCAATGT
>NW_021702602.1:0-9283 GCF_005190385.1 Monodon monoceros
GCTCCTGCCTGGCAGCTGTGGCAACACCACTTCCTTCTTTGCCCCCCCAGCCCAGCAGTGGGGTGGGTGTGGTTTTACTCTGCTGTGACTCTCTGGGATGTTTCACCATCCCATTTAGCCTTTTAGCTTTTTCATCACCATATGAAATTTGTCGTATTGAACTGCCTGTCACGGGCTGTTTTTCTGAGTGGACATTCAGTAATACGGACGTGTTGGATTTGAGGTGCCTTATGAGACATTTAAATGGAGACGTTTAACAGGAAGTCGTATATGGATTGAAAGGTGCAGAGAGTGGTCTTAGATGGAGACAGACTTAGCTGGTAATGGAAACTAGGGGAGAGGATGAGGTCCTTCAGGGAGATGGCATAGAGGATGAAGAGCAGAGAGCCTAATACAGAGCCCTGAGAAATACCCCAAGGAAGATCAGCTCAGCAAGAGACTGGGAGGGTGCTGAGAGACAGAAAACTGTCAGGAGGGTTGGGTGGCGCAGAAACCAAGGGAGGAGGTTTTCAAGACAGAGACATTTGTTTATAAGATGTAACTTACAAGATATAAGATATAACATATCTTATATAAGTTATATCTTATAACAAGTTGTAAGATATAACTCGGCTTGGCGGTCACATAGATAAGGATTGAGAAGTAGTCCCCTGGACTTGTCAATGGAGAAATCATCGGGGGCTTCAAGGAGATCAGTTTCATGAGAGTAGTGGGGCAGAAACCAGATCGCAGTGTAGATGGGAGGGGAGCAAGGGGGGCAAGTCAAGAAATTGATGGCAAAGGGAAAGAAAGGAGGGGTGGATAGAAGGACAGGAGAATAGAATGGAGGAGGGCATTTCCTTGTGGCTCTTTAACTCTGGCTGGGAGGAGCCAACAGAGAAGGAGAGTGTGAAGATGTAGGAAGAGAGGATGGCATCCCGAGCCCAAGGAGGACTGGCCGCTGTCTTCAGCTCCCACCAGCTGGATGTTCCCTTTCTCTAGCTTTACACGTAGGCTGTGGAAGTTGCCCCTTGCCTCCTTGGATCAGCTGCCCTTGATTCGTTCATCATTTTCTTATTTCTCAGCACATCTGGGTCATACATTATGTGAAGACAAATCACTACTGATGGTTAAATTTCTTGAAAAATCCCCCAGGCAGGTACCATTTTGGAGAACTACATATTGTTTCTCAAAAAGCCGAAGTAGGGGCTTCCCTGGTGGCGCAGTGGTTGAGAGTCCGCCTGCCGATGCAGGGGACACGGGTTCGTGCCCCGGTCCGGGAAGATCCCACATGCCGCAGAGCGGCTGGGCCCGTGAGCCATGGCCGCTGAGCCTGCGCGTCCGGAGCCTGTGCTCCGCAACGGGAGAGGCCACAACAGTGAGAGGCCCGCGTACCACAAAAAAAAAAAAAAAAAAAAAAAAGCCGAATTAGCCCATTTTTCCTCTCTCATTGGGAGAGATTGCTGTTTCTTGGAGAATCCGATGAACAGGGTGACTCACACTTAGGAATAATGTTGCTTGAAAAGTGCAAAAGGTGAGGTAGTTTGGCTGTGAGGGGCCTCTGAGGCCTGAGAGATGGCAGACTCACAGCTCCCATTTCACTCTGACCCTGGGCTATGAGCTCATCAAATGAGATGGTAAATAAAGTCACTGACATGGTTGAAAGGATAATTTTGTTCTCTTTCACTCAGAGCAAATTGAATGGAATTTGCATACAACATACGGATGAAATATCTATACGAAGGGGCTTGACCATATCCTCATGATTCCCCTTCCCTTTTCTACATCTGGCCCCTTTAGCTCTGCAGACTTAACGCCACACCATCAGTCCACCCAGTCGGTCCGCTGAATGTCTCTTCCTCCTTCGCATCTGGTCGTTGTCGTCACCTTGTTCTCCACTACCGCCCCCTGCAGTAGCTGTTAGTTCCAGAGCGGTTGGTTCACTGTGAGCAAGTAACTGTCAACTCCATGGACGGGTGGAAGTGACTTGGCAGCCGGGATGCGCCCACCCTGAGTTCATTATACCAATGAGGGTCAAGGAGAATGGGGATGCAGCTGGTCTGCAGAGACCCGGCTGTTCTGAGACACATGCTCCTGGATCCACACGTTGCTCCATACCAAGCCTTGCCTTTCTTTTTGCTCTCTCTTGACTCCATCCAGGTTTCTGCTCTCCTTGTCCCTTTGGGAGGGAGGTCAGTACCAGCCCAGGTGTAGTCCCCAAATGCTTCCGGCTTCCAGTCCCTACGTAGGCTTGTATATCCACTTGCTTGGGTTGCTCTGGCATTCATGATAACAAGTTGAGTGGTTTCTGCCCTAGGCTATCTTTTCTGGCATCCTTCCTTGCTGAAATGTCAGAGGAGGCCATTGAGAGGGCATGACCACCAGTTGACCTGAGAGCTGGACCCGGGCAATCAGAGACTCCTCACCCCCTCCCCTGACCTTGGAATGTGCATTCTGCCCACCATTCCCACAGTGGAAACCATTTTCAAGAACTCAGCCTTGAGAGAGTAATGTGTTATTGAGACCATGTGGACAGTATATGTGACTGAACCCTGTTAAGGTCTCTGTGTAAACTCAAGATTCTCGGGGGTGGGTGCTGAGATCTATTCGTCTCTCAGCTGACCAAGGCAAACCTTGTAAGCAGGTTCCCTTTCTTGTTAAAACTGCCACTAACTAGTCTAGAGTGGGCTGCCTCTTTCTTCAGTCTCTCGTTGCCCTCTGTGTATAGGGGCCAGTTTTCACACCAGCAGATAATCTTAATGCTTTGTTTTCTTCCAAGTATGTACAAATCAAATAATGCTTTTGTGATGAAAATTATACATTATACAGAGAACCAAACATATACTTTCTATTACACCTTTGATGTACTAGTTAGTGTTAAATTGACATGTTTCTTCACCCGTGTTCTTTGGACTGTTTTTTTCGTTCATGTCTGTTTTTCTTCAGATGATTTTCTAGTAATTTATACAAATATGTGAATCTGGATAAACTAATATATTTTACTCTCAATTTCAGGTTGCATCCTTTGCTCTCCAACAATCACTGGAGTGCTGTTTTCAATATGTCCACCCAGGGATTCAAAATAACAAAAATGCTTTTGAAAAATAATGTCATAGGTTGACAGAGTGGTTTATAAATTATAGCATACGCTTATGCTCTTAATTCTTCCTCAAAACCCTGCTTATCATGGCTGGAATTGCTGCTACACCTGTGGGGTCAGCTGGGGGCTGGCTGTAGCCGGGCCGGGGGCCTGACTGGGCCACTTGCCTCTTATGCCCCAGCTAGTAACTGGGGCTTGTGCTCATGGGGGTAGCAGGGCTCCGAGAGGGAGAGTAGAAGCATCGTGGGATCTAAATCTGAACTGGCACACCATCGTTTCTGCTGCCTTCTATTGGCCATGGCAAGTCACCTAACTTCAAGGGTGGGGAAATCAACTCTGCCTCTTGATGGGAGAAGTTGGAATGTCACATTGCAAAGAGTGAGGACACAAGGAGTCAACCTGGAGCCATTTTTGCAATTTGGGATGACGCTTGGTGCCTTCCTCAAGGAGGTCGTCCAAAACCATTTTTCAAACATCCCAGGTTCCTATAAATCTCCACCTCTGGTTTGGCGGCCCCTAAAAATTCCGTCAGTTTTGGTGAGGGGTCACTTGGTGACAGTGTTGTCTTTCGAAATGAGTAGTTCTGTTATCGACATTACATTGCTCCCCATACATTATTTGTAAGGTTTCCCTGTTTGTATGTGCAAAATATTTCTGTGTATATTTTGAGAAATAAATTGTACAGGCTTCTTTTATTCTTTCACACACCCTAGAGATGTTATAGAGGCAGTAAAAGTGTCCAAATTTTTGAGAAATTAGAACAATCAAGAGTTACCTGTATGGAATGCTGTTAGCGATGGCAATTCCCGCTACAGTACCTTTCATCTGAGACACTTAGGATGTGTTAACAGATTAAAAGTAGTAAAAGACGCTGATGGAGAGAATTTTCATTATCTTGTGCTCTGAAAACGTGGATTTTCATTGGTTTGAATGGGCCTGAAAATGCATTTTTATTAGTAGGGGCATAGAAGCCTCTAGCGGTATTCTTAATAAAGCAAGGTGAGTAAGCAATCATCTGATGAGGGTAAATGTACCACACTCCATTTTAAGAAAAATACAATATAAAAGTCTTACCATGGAAGAAAATCTTTATATGATCTTTTTTTTTACATCTTTATTAGAGTATAATTACTTTACAATGGTGTGTTAGTTTCTGCTTTATAACAAAGTGAATCAGTTATACATATACATATGTTCCCATATCTTTTCCCTCTTGCATCTCCCTCCCTCCCACCCTCCCTATCCCACCCTCCCTATCCCACCCCTCTAGGTGGTCACAAAGCACAGAGCTGATCTCCCTGTGCTATGCAGCTGCTTCCTACTAGCTATCTACCTTACATTTGGTAGTGTATATATGTCCATGCCTCTCTCTCGCTTTGTCACAGCTTACCCTTCCCCTTCCCCATATCCTCAAGTCCATTCTCTATTAGGTCTGTGTCTTTATTCCTGTCTTACCCATAGGTTCTTCATGACACTTTTTTTTCTTAAATTCCATATATACATGTTAGCATACGGTATTTGTCTTTCTCTTTCTGACTTACTTCACTCTGTATGACAGATTCTAGGTGCATCCACCTCACTACAAATATCTCAATTTCGTTTCTTTTTATGGCTGAGTAATATTCCATTGTATATATGTGCCACATCTTCTTTATCCATTCATCCGATGATGGACACTTAGGTTGCTTCCATGTCCTGGCTATTGTAAATAGAGCTGCAATGAACATTTTGGTACATGATTCTTTTTGAATTATGGTTTTCTCAGGATATATGCCAAGTAGTGGGATTGCTGGGTCTGGGAAAACTGGACAGGTACATGTAAAAGTATGAAATTAGAACACTCCCTAACACCATACACAAAAATAAACTCAAAATGGATTAAAGACCTAAATGTAAGGCCAGACACTATCAAACTCTTAGAGGAAAACGTAGGCAGAACACTCTATGACATAAGTCACAGCAAGATCCTTTTTGACCCACCTTCTAGAGAAATGGAAATAAGAATAAACAAATGGGACCTAATGAAACTTAAAAGCTTTTGCACAGCAAAGGAAACCATAAACAAGACCAAAAGACAACCCTCAGAATGGGAGAAAATATTTGCAAATGAAGCATCTGTGGCCTTTTTAGAACCTAAGCTTCTAGGGCACAGAGAACTTCATCTTGACGTAGGACTGAGCAAATGCATGGAGAGGTTCTCAAAAATAGGCATTAAATTCTAAGTCCAGAAGGGGTCTTGAGATGCCCTCTCTTTACTCCTTGGTAGAACTGTTTTAGCCAGCCCAAGAAAAGATTTTTTTCTTTAAATCTCAAAACTCAGAGATTCCACACTAAGAACTTACTTCTCATATTGCCTTGTGGTCTGCTGTGGGCATCTGTCAAATGGTGTGAACTCTGCATGGGGACACTGGCCTACCCTCCAGGCCCATGGTTTGGGCTGCTGTGGTGCCATGCTGTGCTCAGGGGCCTTCTTCTTTGGAGATCTGGGCTCCAGTGAGCCTTGGTCATGTTCTTTTATGGAACCTTGGGTGCTTGACCACTCTGACCCTCAGTCTTATTTGCAGGTTCTGGGGAGGATTAAATGAGCTCATGTGATGTCCAAGTGACTGACAGAGTAGGCTCGGGATGAATCTTTGCTTCATTTTAATTAGCTACGGAGAAGAGGATGACCCTAGGGATGAGCTACTTGGACTCCAGCTTGGTGCCTCTCCAACTTTAATATGGGTATGCCTCTCCTGTGGATCTTGTTAAATGCAGGCTGGTATTCAGTAGTTCTGGGTGGGGCCTGGATTCTGTGCTTGTAACAAGCTCCTAGGTGACGGTGACGCTGAGAGCAAGGGTCCAGCTCGTGCCTTTCCCCCTTCTTTCTGGAAGAGCAGGACGTTGGCTCTCCAGTGGGAGAAAACATCCGCAACATGACTACTAGTAACCAGCTTCCCTCACAGGCAAGGGACCTGTACCACTGCTCCCAACCATTTTGTCTGAGGCGCAGCAAGCCAAAACACTGAGATAATGAGGTTTGCAGCAAAGAGGAGGTTTATTCACAAGGCAGCCAAGCAAGGAAGTGACGTGAGAATAGGTCTCAAATCCGTCTCCCCAAAGGGGGTTGGGGTACCTATGGGATAAAGAATAAAGAAGCAGGGCAGTATGAGGCATGGGGAGCATGAGGAAAGGTGATTGGAAAAAGGTGTGCTCATCATTGTTCTGAGCTGGCGTAACTAGGCTACAGGGCTCAGCACATTCTCAGGCTGGAGTTTTCGGCCCTCTGATGGCAGAAGGTCAAAAGGCACTTGCCCAGGTGGAAGATCGGTGGTTCTCTCCAGTCTTAACCAGCTCAGCCTAACTAGACACAGCTGATTCCAAGTTCCTGGACAATACCGGGGCAAACATCTTATTGCTTATGCTACATGTAACTTGGAGGACGTGCAAGTGTTCAAGCTACCTTGATGAGTGAAGACAGGATTTCACTAATCCTTACACATGGTTTCACCTCCCAGGCCAACAGAAGAGACCTGTAGGCTGAGTCTGGCTCCTGGCACCTGGAATTGGAGGCAGATGGTTTAAAAACGGGCTCTCCCACCCTCTGTGTGATCTTGGGTAGATAGACTATTGAATCTTCCTGTGTCTATTTCTCCACCAGCAGCATGGGGACACTCAGAGTCCCTCTCTTTGGGGCTGTTATGGGGGTTCAGTGAGATATAGATGCATGCACAGGCACATGGGAGACACCCAGTGTATGTTACCTTCGTGCTTATCTTTATTTGGAGACCAGTATTGTTAGAAGATTTCTGGTTTGGACAACAAATTAGATAGGTGGTCATTACCCCTGTGTGTCACTGAAAGGGGGACATCTGTAGTGTTAAGTTTAAGTGGATTTTTCTCTTGCTCACCACTGGTAGGTTAAAAATCAACAATAGTTTAGTTTGCTTCATGTTTATGTCAGTATAGCCTTTTGTCCTCTGGAGTTCAATTTCCTTCTCTTCCTCTCCCTCCTGCCTTCCAACAGTGCCTAAAACATCATAAGTACAATATGCCTCAAGGTGTTTCTAAGCTCTCAGTCACACAATCAATAGAAGCCTCTCCAATATAGACTAGCTGCTCTCTGCACTGAATCCCCTATTACCTTCCTTCTTGGTTTATTGCCTCATTTTGCTCGATTATTTCTATAAATAGCTTAAGATGTAGCACAGGAGGTAAATTTTTCAAATTTCTTTGTGTACAAAATATCTTATTCAGCCTCCGCTTATAACTGATAGTTTCGCTGGATACAAAACCCTAGGGTGAAAATTATATGCCGGAAAAACGTTGGAGGTAACTTTCTAATGCCTTCCAGCATCCATGGTGCTGATGACAACTATGATAAAGTCAGATTTTAACTTTTTTTTTTTTAGGTGACCAGTATTTTTCTCTCTGGAATGGATGTATCCTCTCAGTATTTTATTCTATTTTATTTTATTTTTTCAGTATTTTAAAACTTCACAATGAAGGGTGCCTAGGTATGAGTCTGTTTTTGTTCATCTTGCTCAAAACTTGAGTAGCTATTTTAAATCTGAGGCCTGATGTCTACTTTCAGCTGTGGGGAATTTTCTTGCCCTTTGACAGCTTCCCTCCATTTTTTGTCTGCGTCTGGAGTTTCTAATAGTAACATGTTGGATCTCCCAGATGCAGCCTCTCTAACATATTTCTATCACATTTTCCATTGTGTCTTTCTTTTTTATATACTGAGAAATTTCTAAATTCCTACTGAATTTATTTCAGCAACCATATTTTCATTTCCAAGAGACCTCTCTTGTTTCTGACCATTCTCTTTTTAATTAACACCCTAGTCTTATTTTATAGTTGCTAGCTCTTTTTAAACCTCTCTCAGGATACTAATTAGGGTTTTTCTTAAATTATTTTGTTCCCTAAATTGTCTCTAGTCCTACTAGGATATGTTTTCACTCTTTTTCCCCCTCTAACATGTTGTAAGCTTTTACTCAAGTATCAGGCAAATGACAGTTATTTTCTATTTAAGAATGAGCGCAGAAAGCTCCCTGAAGTCAACGATTGATTGGTTTCTTATGCAGGAAGAAGCGGGGAGTAACTGTAATAGGATCCCCCCGCCAACACTCTTTTCTAGGGTGTAAAAACTCACATTAACTGCCCTAGTTCTCCCCAGTTTCATTGTTTTCAAAATGAAATCATCTCATTTCAGGAGCGTGAGGGCGGGGCTGGGAGTCCACTCCTCTAAACACAACCCTTCAATGAGTTCCCCTATTTCAGTCACACTTTTAACTAACTCCACCCTCTCTCCTACATGCACATCTGAGCATGGGGATACTTCTGCAGGTGGAGTCAGAATCCTCCTCAGTTGCGGGTGGTCCCTGTGCATATTCTAGGTGATGCTTTTCCTCTGTTCTACTGCTTCAGTTTCACTCTCTTCCACTTGTCTCCGTCTTTCAAAACTATGTTGAAATCTCTTGATTGTTGTGGGCTTATATACTTAAACACTTTGATACCATCATTGTAGTGTATTGTCAAAATGGAGAAGAGCCGCAAGGGTTCTCAGTGCATTCTGAATCTGCTATTCTGTGGTCCCAGTGTTTAAACTTCTTGGTCTTCCCCAGTGTCTATCACTGGTTTTAGAAATACAATCTCCTGGTCTCCTTGTGAAGGAAATGAATACAACACATCTAAAGTGACAAGGAATGGGGGTTAGATGCTCTGGGGTCTTGTCGTACTCTGCTACTTACCAATAAACCACTTACGTACTACAAATTGGAGATGCTCATTTACAAAACGAAAGGGGGTAACTCGAACTATAGATTTCTCCTACTCTAACATTTCATAATTTTCTAAGTTCTTTTCTTAAAATTTCTCTATATTATCATTAATTTTAATTAAAAAAATAAAAATCTCACTTTCTCTTTTGAAAATCAAATAGTAATTTCCATAATCCTACAATAATGGGATAATTAGTTCTGAAACCTGTCACGTTTCATGCTTCATACGAAAAGAAAATCATATTGAATAATTTTAAAATATTAAACATGGACTTTGTAGCACAAAGACAAGGTCCCTCCAAATGGTGTTCTCTTATTTACTAGAAATCTTCAGCTCTGCTTTATAGTTGAAATAAAATAAATATATTATTTTTGAGGTGCAAAAATTTCTTATGAAAATCAATTTTTCTTTTCTGTCCATACAAACAAAAGTATGGAATGA
>NW_021702603.1:0-1164 GCF_005190385.1 Monodon monoceros
TTTCTCCCTTGGGCAAGAGGGCAGGTGATACTGCTTTTATTATGGAGAGCATAGCATGTGGATTTTGGAAAAAGAGAACTTGGTTAGTTAGTGCATGGAATATGAAACAGTGAATAAAAACCATGTTTAATTCCACCACAGTTAATATTTTAGCCCACTTCCTCTCCATCTTTTTTCAGCTCATTTTTTTAACATCTTTATTGAGGTATAATTGCTTTACAATGGTGTGTTAATTTCTGCTTTATAACGAAGTGAATCAGCTATACGTATACATATATCCCCATATCCCCTCCCTCTTGCGTCTCCCTCCCTCCCACCCTCCCTATCCCACACCTCTAGGTGGTCACAAAGCACCGAGCTGACCTCCCTGTGCCATGTGGCTGCTTCCCACTAGCTGTCTATATTTTATATCTGGTAGTGTATGTATGTCCATGCCACTCTCTCACTTCGTCCCAGCTTACCCTTCCCCCTCCCCGTTTCCTCAAGTCCATTCTCTACATGTGTGTCTTTATTCCTGTCCTGCCCCTAGGTTCATCAGAACCATTTTTTTTTTGATTCCATATATATGTGTTAGCCTACGGTATTTGTTTTTCTCTTTCTGACTTACTTCACTCTGTATGACAGTCTCTAGGTCCATCCACCTCAGTTTCGTTTCTATTTATGGCTGAGTAATATTCCATTGTATATACATGCCACACCTTCTTTATCCATTCATCTGTCGATGGACAGTTAGGTTGCTTCAATGTCCTGGCTATTGTAAATACTTCAGCTTATATTTTTAAAGCTGGAATTATGCTTCATATGCATTTTGGTTTTCATTATTCTTTTTTTAAATGTTATTCATTTTATTTTTGGCTGTGTTGGGCCTTTGTTGCTGAGTGTGGGCCTTCTCTAGTTGCGGTGAGCTGGGTCTACTCTTCGCTGTGGTGTGTGGGCTTCTTATTGCAGTGGCTTCTCTTGTTGCGGAGCACAGGCTCTAGGCACGTGGGCTTCAGTAGTTGTGGTGTGCTGGCTCAGTAGTTGTGCTGCACGGGCTTTGTTGCTCCGCAGCATGTGGGATCTTCCCAGATCAGGCCTCGAACCCATGTCCTCTGCATTGGCAGGTGGATTCTTAACAACTGCGCCACCAGGAAAGCCCCAATCCATCTTATCCCTTGATGCATT
>NW_021702604.1:0-1641 GCF_005190385.1 Monodon monoceros
CAGACCAGCACCAGGGTATCAGGAAAGACCTCCTTTAGCAAATGAAAATCTATGGGGAGGCCTGATTATTCATAAATGGGAAGGAGAATCCCAGCCAGGGAATCTGCAGCAGGGGATAATTTTCATGCAATTTTTATCAAACTACGGAATGTTTTCTTTTTTCGTAACCTAATTTTGCTAACACGGTAACAAAAAACTTCCCACAAAATAATGAAGCCCACTACCAAGGTATAACAGAGTAAAGTGAAAAGTTGCTCTGCATTCTCATTCTGTCTACCTGGTTGGTTAGCACTCAGGCTGATAAGAAATTCTAGTTTAGTACAAACTATATCTCCATCTACCACTGAAATCCCCAAGAGGCGTCAATCACCATGGATATCTTCTAGCCAAGATTGGCCTTGAATAAGGCCAGGCCCTCAAAACAGATCAAAAGCAGACATCTTAAAACTGGTCTGTCATCCCCTCGCCTAATTCCATAGGTGTGGATACTCTAGCAGACCGGGAGAAAAAAAAAAAATCACTGCATGTGCTGGCAGCATGCCTGCGTTCAAGTCGTCACTCTCTATTTTTCTAGGTGACCTGAGCAAATCAATTAATCTCCCTGAGCCTCAATTTCCTCATTTATAAAGCAGGGATAATAATAACAGCTCACAAATGATTGGTGTTGATACTAAATGCCACAGATGCATCAGAACATGCCTTGTGAACCAGAAAATATTATGCAAGCATTAGGCGGAACTAGCATTATTTTGCCCAACCACATAGGTTCTTCAGCCTTGAAATTCCTACTACCTGCCTTCTAGGTACCATCTCCTTTCTTTTCAGTCTATCCTTCCCTCTTGGTACTGTTTCCTTTATTTTCATACAATTCTGATGAGTCCTATCCATTCCCGGACATAAATTCCCATTCTATTGGCCATCCTCACCCCCTCAATAGCCCTTCTTACTAGGGCCTTTGAAACAGACATTTTGTTGTGAACATATTCCTCTAGATCTTCAACCTTCACCCTAAACACTCACTCCTCCTCCTCACATTAACTGAAGCCTGGTTTAACCACAGGGCCTTCATTTTCCTTGTAGCCCTCCCTCATCACAGGGCTTGAATAAAATCCCTTTTCTCATGAAATACAATATTCCTAATTCTTACTCCCTAAGTAGTGGCTCTTAGCAGTATTCTTACTGGCAAAAGTGCAGAAACAATTTGGCTCAAACCTTCTTGTTAGGGCTTCCCTGGTGGCGCAGTGGTTAAGAAACCGCCTGCCAATGCAGGGGACACAGGTTCGAGCCCTGGTCTGGGAAGATCCCACATACTGCGGAGCAACTAAGCCCGTGTGTCACAGCTACTGAGCCTGTGCTCTAGAGCCCTTGAGCCACAACTACTGAAGCCTGTGCGCCTAGAGCCCGTGCTCCGCAACAAGAGAAGCCACCGCAATGAGAGGCCCACTCACCGCAACGAAGAGCAGCCCCTGCTCGCCGCGACTAGAGAAAGCCTGCACACAGCAACGAAGACCCAACGCAGCCAAAATAAATAAATTTATTTATTTATTAAAAAAACAAAACAAAGAAACCCTTGTTAAATCATTCCCCATGGGTCTAGAGCCTCAATGCCTTTGCTTCAGCAAGGGAAACAGATGATTATTC
>NW_021702605.1:0-21207 GCF_005190385.1 Monodon monoceros
CACACACACACACACACACACACACACACACACACACACACACACACTGTGTTCTTCAGCCATAAAAGAGAATGAAATATTGCCATTTGCAGGAACATGGATGGACTTAGAAAATATCATACTAAGTAAGTCAGAGAAATACAAATGTTATATGATAGTTCTTACAGGTGGAATCTAAAAAGTAATACAAATGAATTTACATACAAAACAAATAGTCTCACAGATATAGAAAACAAACTTATTGTTACCAAAGGGGAAGTGAAGGGGGAGAGCTAAATTAGGAGTATGGGATTAACAAACTACTATACATAAAATAGATAAGCAACAAAGATTTACTGTATAGCACAGGGAAATATATTCAACATCTTATAATTACCTATAATGGAAAATAATCTGAAAATAAATATATTTATAACTGAATCGCTTTGCTGTACACCTGAGACTAACACAATATTGTAAGTCAACTATACTTCAATTTAAAAAGGAAGAATTAGTAATGAAGAAAGTTTTAGTGGTATTATGACTTGACAGTTTTTGAAAGAATTTTGCATGACAGTTGTGGAACTACTTTAGATACATAAATGTGTACACTGTATAAAGTAATCAAAAAAGGATGTTTGGAGGATTCCTTATTAAATAATCCATTTTATTTTATTTGATAAAGAAGAATGCAGAGGTTAGAAAATAAATGTAGATCAGAATTTCAGAAAAGTGACTGTTAGGGCTTGAAATTATAAAATAATTATATTAAATAGTTTTAAAAAGTTATAATTTTAGATATCTAAGTTTTAGAATGCTGGTCTTGACCTAGAACAGTGATTCTTATCCTTGACTAAATATTAGATTCACCTAAAAAGCTTTTTAAAAATATCGATGCCTGGGCCCTACCCAGACCAACTGAATCAGAACATCCTGGGGATGGAGTTCTGTTATTGGTAGGTTTTTCAGATCTTTAGGTAATTCTAACGTGCAGCCAGGTTTGAGGATGACTAATCTGGAATGAGGGAATTTCACTTATAATACATTATAAGTAAAATGTTAAATTGTATGTTTATTTTTGGAAACAGATTTTAATTACTGCATTTTAAAATAATATGAAATTTTAAAGTATAAAAATTGACATTACTTTTTCTGAGTCATATGTTGTTAAGCCTTTTAAATTATTACGACATTATTAAAACTCCTTTCTGAAAACAATGTTATATATAAACATAATAGAATTGAATAATAATCCTTTGAAGGTGAAAGAAGGAAAAATGAAGGTTTCATCATTGTTTATAACAGAAAAAAAATTTACTTTTGCCAGCTAATTGCATTTTCATTGAAAATTATTAGAAGTGGAATTCCATTTACTTATTAGTGCTCTCTGATCAAATCAGCAGAGATCAAGGGTATATGGTGATGGTGGTTAAATTCTTTGCACTTGTATCTTGATTTCAACATATTTTTCAGAATCCTGTGTTATTTTTTCACCAGTACTGTAGAAATTATGGTATTAAAAAGTCACAGAGGGGAGTTCCCTGGCAGTCCAGTGGTCAGGACTCGGTGCTTTCACTGCCGTGGGCCAAGGTTCAGTCCCTGACATCTTGCAAGCCGTGTGGAGTGGTCAAAACAAAGTCACAGAATTACTTATTACATTTTTAATCAAAAAAATTACAAATTATTCTTTCAAGTTAGTTATTCCAAAAATCTTTCTGATCAAAAGTCAAAAAATTCATTATTTTAATATATATAGTAGTGAAGTCCTAGATACTTTTTTATGATATGTATTTTTTTTTTCTCACACTTGTTTGTAACCCTGTCATGGAATTGGAGCACTAAAAAAAAAAAACTTGCTTCTTGTCATGCTCATAAAATTGCTAATATTTTATTTGGATTGATGTATGGATACTGCAAAGCTGCATTGATTTAAACATTTCTAAAAGCAGAGATCCCAGAAACTTTCTTTTTTTAATAAATTTATTTTATTTACTTTATTTTTGGCTGCGTTGGGTCTTCGTTGCTGCACGCGGGCTTTCTCTAGTTGTTGTGAGGCGGGCTGCTGTTCTTTGTGGTGCGCGGGCTTCTCATTGCAGTGGCTTCTCTTGTTGTGGAGCACAGGCTCTAGGCACACAGACTCAGTAGTTGTGGCACACGGACTTCAGTAGTTGTGGCTCCTGGGCTTCAGTAGTTGTGGCTCACGGGCTGTAGAGCTCAGGCTCAGTAGTTGTGGTGCATGGGCTTAGTTGCTTTGCAGCATGTGGGATCTTTCTGGACCAGGGCTCGAACCCGTGTCCCCTGCATTGGCAGGCGGATTCCTAACCACTGCGCCAGCAGGGAAGCCCCCAGAAACTTTTTGAAATCAATCTTTATCATGTGAGTAGCAGAACAGAAAAGGGAAAGGAAAGGGAGATAGCGTTTTGAAATGTGTGTCAGTCATTGAGCCTGTGCCTTTAAATGTGGTAATAAAGGTTGTCCAGAGAAGTGTTTGCATTGAGCCTTTTGACCATTCTTGAACTCAGGAAGGATACAACAGTTTTGTTAGTTAAAAAACACTATACAAATGTTGAGGATGTCTGCATGACATTAGGGGATTGAAATCATTTTGTCATCCTGTGATAAGAGCAAGACCAGGTGGCTCTATTCTGTGGCTTAGGATGTGGGTTTCTTTGGCTGTGCTAGTCTCAGACACTGAGGGAAACAAGTTACATATGCAAAAGGAGCTGTTTTTTTATGGTCCATGTAGCTCGGTAATATAATTATTGGCCATGGGATCTGTTTTATTGACCATTTCATGACAAGCTATGTTCTATTTTGTTTTTTTGGCTACAGTGTAGATAGGTCATGCTGAGGAATTACGAATATATTGTTTAAGATATAAAAACTGAGTTTGGCTTTATTCTTATTGTATTTGAATGTCAGATGAATTATTTGCTGTAATGTATATTTTGAAAATGAAGATTGCCCAGTTGAGGGTAGAATGGCCTCTGATGTTTAAGGCAACTTTTTTTGATGCTCTTCAGCAGAATGCCTCATACTGGCCTCTAGCTGACTTCATTGCCCCAATTCATAGTGACCCTAGGATCTCAGTCTTGTCCCTTAGTCTTTCTTTTGTTTTAATTTGCTTTTATTCATTGAAAAACAACATTCTCAATCACTCATTTGTAATGCAAAATCTACTTACTATTTATGAGAAATTTATGGTTCAACCTATATATTAACTCCGGCAGTCATCTTTGAACCTCCATTTCCTTATCTTACTATAAACTAGCACGTGGACTGGAAGAGGCATTTTTCCCCTTTGGAGTTTTTCCCCTTTGGAGTAAGTGAGATGGATATTGAATCCTAGGGGAATAAACAGTCAAGATTTCAAAGTCCCTCTTCTTTCCAGACTCATCCTTTTCCCTCCATCCCTGTGCCTAAAATATATCCATTTAAATTTTACCTGTTGGGCTTTGATGTAAGATTTCAGTTAAGGACAAGATTCCAGCTGCTTAAAAAAGAAAAGTAGTTTTAAGTCACTGGGCTTGGTCTTTTCTTTTCCTCCCTTCTTCACTATTTCCTCAAAATAAGTCTGTTATTCTAAGGTTATTCTAAATATGAGGACGAAATCAAATTGAATTTTCTAGAAGTTTAACTTATGTGATGGATACACTCTTCCATATCGTGTTAACAACAAGTAGATGAATTATATAGAGGATTTTTATGTTTACAAGTCATTGTCTGAGTACATTTTGTATGGTGAAGGATGATTCATGGAATTACATGGTTAGACAGGGTGGGGTTATAGAAAAATCCCCATCTCATGTTAGTACAAAAAACTAGACCTAATGGAGTGAGTGAACTTTTAAAACCTATTTTAATTATGGAACTATGGACTTGGCAAGTCAAACAATATAGTACTTCGTGAATGTTTAGCAATAATTTTTGACCTGTCTCTGGTAACACAAATATACACAGTCGTTTTCCATTTAATATTGAACAATGTATTATAGTTCCTACGAAGGTTTAGTCATCAGTTTTCTCTTTATTATTCCATTACTTATTATACTTTATTATCTAAAGTTGTTTAATGAACAACTTTAATGAGAAATATAGTCTAATGTCTATCTCTTGTCCCTATTGAAGTGACTAATTCTTTCGTCCCGATTAATGTCCTTATTAAGAGGCAATTCATTCAACAAATTTTATTGTATACCTACCATGCCTGAGGCAGTGTTCTAGCCACTGGGGCTGCAGTTGTGAACAAGATGAAGTTTCTGTTTTCATGAAGCTCACATTCTAGTTGCAGAGATAGACAGCAAGTAAGTAGATATATGATATATCTGATACTGATAACTCCTAGAAAGAATAATTAAAGCAGGCTAAGGGAATACCATATAATAGAAGTGAATATTTTCAATATGATGGCCAAGAAAGGCCAATCTGAAAGATGATATTTGAGCAGAGATATGAATGGAGTTATGCCAATATTTGGGGAAGGAGCAATTCCCATCTTAGGGAATAGTGAAGGTAAGAGCTCTTAAGTGGGAACATATTTTGACTCTTCAAGGAACAGTGAGAGGGCTGTTTGGTAAGGGCAGAAGGAATTTGGTGGATAAGGGCAAAGAAGCCAGACCTTGCAGGCCATGGCCAGGAGTAATGATTTTATTTAAATATATGTTTTTTAATTGGAGGACTTTGATTAGGGGAGGGATGTGTTTGTTTTAAAAGACTCAGTCTAACTGTGGAGGAAGGACATTAGGTGGGACAAAGGTGTAAGCAGAAAAGCCAGGTAGGAGGCTATTGTAGTAGCCCAGGCTGGAGATGATAGTAGCTTGAAATAGGGCAGTAACATTTGGAGATGTGAAAAGTGGTCAGTTTCCAGAAATATTTTGAAGGTAGTTGGCAAGATATACTAATAGATCAGATGTGGGGTGTAAGAAAAAAAGAGTTGATTCTAAGACTGAAGAATTGGGTGAATGAATATCTGTAGTCACAGTAGTACATGTGAAAGAGAATTGGAAGTTTAAGATGTTCAGAAAGCACGTCGTGTGCTAACAGTTTGGGGTGAGTACATAAATAAAGGTGGGAGACCCCTTTAACTTAAGAGAATTGACTCTGACATGGGCAAACTCAGATATCAATCCAAAAGAGCTAGTTCTGCTATAATGCACCATAACATATATGGTGCTAAAAAAGTCATCATGCTATGCAAAATCACACAGCGAAGGCCACAGGACTTATGAGAAAATGAGATTATGGCATAATATTCAAAACCTTGTCAGTGATATATTTAAAAATTTTTAAATGTTAAATGGTTAACAACTAAATACTGCAAGACATTTGACACTTTACATTGCAAAATACGTTATTCCCTCGTGGGAGTGACTGTGGAAAGGGTTGCAAGATTGTGAGTTTCTTGGAGTGATGGAAGGAAGCTTACTGAAATCTAAAGGGAAGTTGTGACACCAGATGTGAACGGATGTGATTCACACCTCACATGGTGAACTGGTAGCTGGTAGATAAATGTTTGAGGCATGTGCTTTTGGCGTATTCCTCCGTGGCCTTGTGTAATGGGGTGCAGTTTTCTGCGTTTACCTTATGTTTCTTGTGGATGCACTTGCTCATAAGCAAACACAAAATGTGAGTTATATTCACACTGTTCCCTACTATATCAATTGCATTGGAATCAATTTACATTTTCAAAATTAAGTGTTACAGCAGAACTAACTGTACCATCTAGTGACCTTTGGCACTTTGCATAACCTCTCAGAGCCTTGATTTCCTCATATGTAAAACAGGGATAATAGTATTGAACTTTAGTAGGGTTTGGGAGAGGGTTAAATGAACGTATACATGTAAGTTTAGAGTAGAATATGGTATATATTTGTTAAAAATGAAGCACTTTCCTAAAACCTCTGTGTAGAAATTGCGCTATCTGAGGAAACTAAAAATGTAAAAAGATATGTTTTTGTGATTTTTATTTCTCTAGTTAGGCAAAGATGTAGGAGTATAGATTTATCTATTTATAGGTGGTTTAAGCCTATGCCGGTAATTCGGTTGCTATCAGTAATAATGCCATGCTTTACTATGGGACTACATGGTAGAAAGTTAGTGTGTGATTACTGCTTAATTTTCTCTATAATGATAAATTTCTTCATTAAAATAGCGTATTTGTTTAACTGCTAACTAACTGACACAATTTCTTTCATCTTCTTTTCTTTTTCCCTTTACTTCCAGTGTCTCAGTTGAGGACTTAATCTTTCATCCTTAGTGTTATCATAATGGAATTGGGTTCTTCTGTCTTCTGCCTCTTTCCCTGTCCCTGGTACTAAGATGTACCTTCTTCCTCCATTGCCCCAATTCATCCGTCCTCCATACTGCTGATAAAGTGACAAAATGATAAGGCCACTGCCTTGCTCAGAATTCTCTCCTCACCTTCAAGCCATCTCTTCCTATGACACCATACGCTGCAGCCATCCTGGATGATCTAGTCCTTGGCCTGTGTTGCTGGAGATGTCTGGAGTGTATCTGTCTGTTCCAGTCCCATCCACCCTTATGTACATCTCTCATACAACAATTACACTATATAATAATTCTTTTCCAATTTATGGCCTCATAGAAGTCTGAGCCTTTTGTTTTCAGAGATTTTGATTTCTTGTTATCTCTTGGGTCTAGCACATAGTAGATGTTTGATCAATATTAGGGAATTAAGTGAAGGAAAGAAGGAACAAACATGTAGCCAAATGTAAATTAAGATTTTAAAACTTGAACACCTGGGTTCAATGTTAGCAAGTTATTCACATCAGCTTTTATTGGTTCATTGTCTAACTTAACTTCAGATTCCTTTATTTTCTACAACCACGACAAAGTATTTTAAATATCTTAGCAGTATAATGTAGTGGTTAAGAAAACAGTCTCTGGCCAGACTGCCTTGGGTAGTTTCCTAGCTCAGCCACTTACTAGCTTGATGACCTTAGGCAATTTACCAAACTTCTCAGTGCCATAGTTTCTTGATCTGTAAAATGAGCATAATAATAGCATTTACCTCATAGGCTTATTGTGATGATTAAATGAACTGCGAGTTGAAAAGTGTTTAGAATTGTAGCTGTTTAGAATGTAAGTCATTCCTACTGTTCTCGGTTATTATGAACTGTCCTGAGAACAGATGCTCCTTTGCCTTTCCTCTCTAGGTACTAGGTTCCTCAAGACATTTTATTTTCTGGCTTTTCCAAGGCTTCAAGGCAAGCTCTGGCAGGCTTTTCACCAGCTCTTTCTCAGCCAAGGGTTCCAGATGGTATAATTTGCTGTTAAGATTCAAGGACTTTTTCCCTTCTTTCACTGGAGAGCATCTTTCCTCCTGCCCTTCTTTTGATTTGATACATTTATATGTTGGGATTTGATTATCACTGTAGTGTTGGCTAACACCTCTATCACCTTGAATAATTATTATTATTTTGTGTGTGTGGTGAGAACAGTTAAGGTCTAAGTTCTTAGCAAGTTTGAGGTCTGTAATACAGTACTGTTGCCTGTAAGCCCTATGCTGTGCATTTGATGATATCTACTAATTGAAAGTTTGTACCCTTAAACAATATCTCCCCAGTTCCCCTACCCTATACTCTTAAAGTACATCTCCCCAATTCCCCCACCCAAAGCCCCTGGGAATCACCTTCTACTCTATTTTTACAAGTTTAACCTTTTTACATTTCACGTATTGATAATATTATATAATATTTGTCTCTGTGTCAGACTTACTTCACTTAGCCTAATACCCTCAAGGTCCATCCAGAACCACCAACGACAGGAATTCTTTCTTTCTCACAGCTGGATAATATTCCATTGTAATATATGCACCACATCTTCTTTATTCATTCATCCATTTAAAGGCACTTGGTTTGTTTCCATATCTTGGCTATTGTGAATAATACTGCAATAAACACAGGAGAGCAGATACCTCTTCAAGATCCTGTTTTTGTTTTCTTTGGATACATATCCAAAACTGGGATTACTGGATCATATAGATGATGGTTCTATTTTTAATTTTTGGAGGAACCTCTATACTATATTCCATAGTGGCTGCACCAGTTTACATTCTCACCAACAGTGTACTAGGATTCCCTTTACTCTACACCCTTGCCAACACTTTTTATCTCTTGTCTTCTTGATGATGCCATTCTAACAGGTGTGAGGTGCTATCTCATTGTGGTTTTGATTTGCATTTCTATGATGATTACTAATGTTGAGCATCCTTGCATGTACCTGTTGGCCATTTGCATGTCTTCTTTGGGACTAAATGTTTATTAAGTTTCTCTGTTCTTTTAAAAATCAGATTGTTTCTGTTTGTTATTGGATTGTACACATTCTTTGTATATTTGTATACCCCTTATCTGATATATGATTTGTAAATATTTTCTCCCGTTCTGTAGGTTGCCTTTTCATTTTATTGCTTTTAGTATTTCTTATAAGGCAGATCTGCTAGCAACACATTTTCTCAGTCTTTGTTTATCTGGAGATGTCTTTATGAAAAATAGTTTTACTGGCTATAGAATTCTTGGTTGATGATTTTTTTTTCTTTTAGCACTTTGAACATGGCATTCCATTGCTTCTTGGCTTCATTGTTTTTTTATGAGAAGTCAGCTGTTAATATTGTATGGAACTACTCATTTCTCTTTTGGTGCTTCTAAGATTTTCTCTGTCTTTGGCATATAAAATGTATAGCTGTGAATCTCTTTGAGTTTATTCTGTGTGGAGTTTGTTGAGATTGGATGTATTGGTTAATGTTTTTTTATCATTTGGTTTTCAGGCATTATTATTTTAAATATTTTTGTCTTCTGCGTTTTCCCTAACAACTTATGGTACTCTTTTTATAGTTATATTGGTATACTTAATGTGCTCTGAGGTTCTGTTAATTTTTTTTTCAATCATTTTTCCTGTTTTTTTCAGAATGGATAGGTCTAATTCAAATTCACTGAATCTTTCTTTTGAGAGCTCAGATCTGCTGTTGAATCCCTCTGGTGAATTATTCATTTCAATTATTGTACTTAATCAACACCAGAATTTCCACTGTTGATTAAGTAATATTGCCTTGTAATATTCTATTTAGTAGATCATTGTTGTCATACTTTAGTTCTTTAAACATGGTGAAGCATGTGTAGTTCTTTGAATGTATTTATAATAGGTCTTTTGACATCTTTTATCTGTTAAATCCAACATTCAGAGGTAGCTTCAATTGATTACTTTTTTCCTGAGTCAGTAGGTTACACTTCCTTGTTTCTTTGTATGTCTCATAATTTCTTTTTGTTGAATACTGGACATGTTAGATAATATTGCATAGCAATTTCAGATTCTGAGTTTTTTCCCCTGAGGTTTGTTCTCTTTGTTTGTGTGTTTGGTAATTAGCTAGACTGAGCCTTCACCCAAACTGTATGGCCACTGATCTCTCTGTTTAACATTTTTTTTTTTTTTAACTCTCTTTATTTTTAAGCCTGGCTCCCTAGGTGTTTTCCTCTGTTTCTACTTAGCTTCATCATCTTCAGTCAGCTATTGGTCAGAGATTGTGATCAAATAGTTTGAGCCAGTAAGGCTTCCTCTGTCTACTTATTGATCTTTTCGTGGTTTGGGGGGTACAAATTTCATGCTGTTTTAAAGTTTCTCCTGGCTCTTATTTTCTGTTGGGCTCTCTTGTGTCTCCTCTGTGTGTTATTTTAGGTTCTGTCTTATAAGGATGTATGAGTGGCTTGCACCACTCCATTTTCTGCTGTGCATATATCACCCTCAGTCAGTTTAACACACTTGTTGATCTCATCTAGCCCCATGGCTGTCTCACCTTCCAGAATTACCTGTTAAATTCCTTGCTTGCGGGCTTCCCTGGTGGCGCAGTGGTTGAGAGTTCGCCTGCCGATGCAGGGGACACGGGTTCGTGCCCCGGTCGGGAAGATCCCACATGCCGCGGTGGGCCCGTGAGCCATGGCCGCTGAGCCTGCGCGTCCGGAGCCTGTGCTCCGCAACGGGAGAGGCCACAACAGTGAGAAGCCCGCATACCACACACACACACACAAAATTCCTTGCTTGCCTGACAGTCTGTTGCTTGCCTGAAAAAGAACAATACTTCAAACTAGTGGAGGCAGTGGCCTTCCCTCTTCATGTGCCACTAAAATCACCATTTTCACTGACGACATTTTAAATCAAGTGAGCTCCTCTTCAACAGCAGCAGGTGAACTTCCAGTTATTCATCTTGTCTTGCCCTAATTGAACTACTGCGTATACAGAGCTGAGAGCTTGTCAGAACCCTCAGGAAAATCACCACAGGCTTGTGGTTTTCTTACTTATAGTTCAGTGATTTTTATGAATAACCACTTCTCAGTTTGTTGTGAGCCTATGGTCAATGTTTTGAGTGCTGAAATGGTTGTTTTCGACACTTCTGTTAAGCTGTATAACTTTTTCAGGAATGGCAGAAGACTTGTCCTCCCATCACGAAGGAGTGAATCTGCATTAGCTTTTTAACCAAGTATGTGGTGCAATTTATTTTCAGACCTAAAATGATTCAGATATGATAGATAATCTGAAATTCAGGTTTGTGGGTCTGTCCTCTCCTGCTCTCTGAATATTCTATATTGGAAAGAAAATTTCCACTAGGGAAGAAAAGAGTCTATTAATTCACATTTCAAAACACTTTTTGAAGTTAGGACTGCAAGAGACTAAATATCTGTGTTGAAGATCTGAACAAGTTGTATGGAGTACTAGCAAGAAGAAAAGGTGTTTGTGTCAAATCATTTGTTCCTCAAATTTAGAACGTTTATACTGCCTCCTCAATCTAAGTGAGCCCTGCAGGCTGAGCAATTAAGTAGACTTGGGCTGAAAGTAAACAGATGAAGATTCTAACTACTAATTGTGTATGTGTGTTTACTTTTTTTTTAACATCTTTATTGGAGTATAATTGCTTTACAATGGTGTGTTAGTTTCTGCTGTATAACAAAGTGAATCAGCTATACATAAACATATATCCCCATTTCGCCTCCCTCTTTCATCTCCCTCCCACCCTCCCTATCCGACTGCTCTAGGTGGTCACAAAGCACTGAGCTGATCTCTCTATGCTATGTGGCTGCTTCCCACTAGATATCTATTTTACATTTGGTAGTGTATATATACCCATGCCACTCCCGCACTTCATCCCAGCTTACCCTTCCCCCTCCCCATGTCCTCAAATCCATTCTCTACGTCTGTGTCTTTATTCCTATCCTGCCCCTAGGTTCTTCAGAACCCTTTTTTTTTTTTTTTAGATTCCATATATATGTGTTAGCATGCAGTATTTGTTTTTCTCTTTCTGACTTACTTCACTCTGTATGACAGTTTCTAGGTCCACCCACTTCACTACAAATAACTCAATTTCATTTCTTTTTATGGCTGAGTAATATTCCGTTGTATATATGTGCCAATCTTCTTTATCCATTCATCTGCTGATGGACACTTAGGTCGCTTCCATGTCCTGGCTATTGTAAATAGGGCTGCAATGAACATTGTGGTACATGACTCTTTCTGAATTATGGTTTTCTCAGGGTATATGCCCAGTATTGGTACTGCTGGGTCAAATGGTAGTTCTATTTTTAGTTTTTTAAGGAACCTCCATATTGTTCCCCATAGTGGCTGTATCAATTTACATTCCCACCAACAGTGCAAGAGGGTTCCCTTTTCTCCACACCCTCTCTAATATTTATTGTTTGTAGATTTTTTGAAGATGGCCATTCTGACCAGTGTGAGGTGATACCTCATTGTAGTTTTGATTTGCATTTCTCTCATGATTACTGATGTTGAGCATCCTTTCATGTGTTTGTTGGCCATCTGTATATCTTCTTTGGAGAAATGTCTATTTAGATGTGCCCATTTTTCGACTGGGTTGTTTGTTTTTTTGATATTGAGCTGCATGAGTTGCTTGTATGTTTTAGAGATTAATCCTTTGCCAGTTGCTTCATTTGCAAATGTTTTCTTCCATTCTGAGGGGTGTCTTTTCATCTTGTTTATGGTTTCCTTTGCTGTGCAAAAGCTTTTAAGCTTCATTAGATCCCATTTGTTTATTTTTGTTTTCATTTCCATTTCTCTAGGAGGTGGGTCAAAAACGATCTTGCTGTGATGTATGCCATAGAGTGTTCTGCCTATGTTTTCCTCTAAGAGTTTTATAGTGTCTGGCCTTACATTTAGGTCCTTAATCCATTTTGAGCTTATTTTTCTGTATGGTGTTAGGGAGTGTTCTAATTTCATTCTTTTACATGTGACTGTCCAGTTTTCCCAGCACCACTTATTGAAGAGGCTGTCTTTTCTCTATTGTATGTTCTTGCCTCCTTTGTCATAAATTAGGTGACCATATGTGCATGGATTTATCTCTGGGCTTCCTATCCTGTTCCATTGATCTGTATTTCTGTTTTTGTGCCAGTACCATATTGTCTTGATTACTGTAGCTTTGTAGTATAGTCTGAAGTCAGGGAGCCTGATTCTTCCAGCTCTGTTTTTCGTTCTCAAGATTGCCTTGGCTATGGGGGGTCTTTTGTGTTTCTATACAAATTGTGAAATTTTTTGTTCTAGTTCTGTGAAAAATGCTATTGGTAGTTTGATAGGGATTGCATTGAATCCGTAGATTGCTTTGGGTAGTATAGTCATTTTCACAATGTTGATTCTTCCAATCCAAGGACATGGTATATCTCTCCATCTGTTTGTATTGTCTTTAATTTCTTTCATCAGTGTCTCATAGTTTTCTGCATACAGGTCTTTTGTCTCCTTAGGTAGGTTTACTCCTAGATATTTTATTCTTTTTGTTACAATGGTAAATGGGAGTTTATTAATTTCTCTTTCAGGTTTTTCATCATTAGTGTATAGGAATGCAAGAGATTTCTGTGCATTTTGTATCCTGCTACTTTACCAAATTCATTGATTAGCTCTAGTAGTTTTCTTGTAGCATCTTTGGGATTCTCTATGTATAGTTTCATGCCATCTGCAAACCGTGACAGTTTTACTTGTTCTTTTCCTATTTGGATTCCTTTTATTTCTTTTTCTTCTCTGATTGCTGTGGCTAAAACTTCCAAAACTGTGTTGAATAATAGTGGTGAAAGTGGGCAACCTTTTCTTGTTCCTGATCTTAGTGGAAATGGTTTCAGTTTTTCACCATTGAGAATGATGTTGGCTGTGGGCTTTTGATATATGGCCTTTATTATACTGAGGTTAGTTCCCTCTCTGCCTACTTTCTGGAGTGTTTTTATCATAAATGGGTGTTGAATTTTGTCAAAAGCTTTTTCTGCATCTATTGAGATGATCATATGGTTTTTCTCCTTCAATTTGTTAATATGGTTTATCATGTTGGCTGATTTGTGTATATTGAAGAATCCTTGCATTCCTGGGATAAACCCCACTTGTTCATGGTGTCTGATCCTTTTAATGTGCTGTTGGATTCTGTTTGCTAGTATTTTGTTGAGGATTTTTGCATCTATGTTGATCAGTGATATTGGCCTGTAGTTTTCTTTCTTTGTGACATCTTTGTCTGGTTTTGGTATCAGGGCGATGGTGGCCTCTTAGGATGAGTTTGGGAGTGTTCCTCCCTCTGCTGTATATTGGAAGGGTTTGAGAAGGATGTGTTAGCTCTTCTCTAAATGTTTGATAGAATTCGCCTGTGAAGCCATCTGGTCCTGGGCTTTTCTTGTTGGAAGATTTTTAATCACAGTCTTAATTTCAGTGCTTGTGATTGGTCTGTTGATATTTTCTATTTCTTCCTGGTTCACGCTCGGAAGGTTGTGCTTTTCTAAGAATTTTTCCATTTCTTCCAGGTTGTCCATTTTATTGGCATATAGTTGCTTGTAGTAATCTCTCTTGATCCTTTGTATTTCTGCAGTGTCAGTTGTTACTTCTCCTTTTTCATTTCTAAGTCTATTGATTTGAGTCTTCTCCCTTTTTTTCTTGATGAGTCTGGCTAGTGGTTTATCAATTTTGTTTATCTTCTCAAAGAACCAGCTTTTAGTTTTATTGATCTTTGCTATCGTTTCCTTCATTTCTTTTTCATTTATTTCTGATCTGATCTTTATGATTTCTTTCCTTCTGCTAACTTTGGGGTTTTTTTTTTGTTCTTCTTTCTCTGACTGCTTTAGGTTTAAGGTTAGGTTGTTTATTTGAGATGTTTCTTGTTTCTTGCAATAGGATTGTATTGCTATAAACTTCCCTCTTGGAACTGCTTTTGATGCATCCCATAGGTTTTGGGTCATCATGTTTTCGTTGTCATACGTTTCTAGATATTTTGTGATTTCTTGTTTGATTTCTTCAGTGATCTCTTGGTTATTTAGTAGTGTATTGTTTAGCCTCCATGCGTTTGTATTTTTTACAGATTTTTTTCTTTAATTGATATCTAGTGTCATAGTGTTGTGGTCAGAAAAGATACTTGATATGATTTCATTTTCTGAAATTTACCAAGGCTTGATTTGTGACCCAAGGTATGATCTATCCTGGAGAATGTTCCATGAGCACTTGAGAAAAAAGTGTATTTTGTTGTTTTTGGATGGAATGTCCTATATATATCCATTAAGTCCATGTTGTTTAATGTATCATTTAAAGCTTGTGTTTCCTTATTTATTTTAATTTTGGATGATCTGTCCATTGGTGAAAATGGATTGTTAAAGTCCCCTGCTATGAATGTGTTACTGTTGATATCCCCTTTTATGGCTGTTAGCATTTGCTTTAAGTATTGAGGTGCTCCTATGTTGGGTGCATAAATATTTACAATTGTTATATCTTCTTCTTGGATCTATCCGTTGATCATTATGTAGTGTCTTTCTTTGTCTCTTGTAATAGTCTTTATTTTAAAGTCTATTTTGTCTGATATGAGAATTGCTACTCAGTTTTCTTTTGCTTTCCATTTTCATGGAATATCTTTTTCCATTCCCTCACTTTCAGTCTGTATGTGTCCCTAGGTCTGAAATGGGTCTCTTGTAGACATCATATATATGGGTCTTGTTTCTGTATCCATTCAGCCAGTCTGTGTCTTTTGGTTGGAGCATTTAATCCATTTACATTTAAGGTAGTTATCGATATATGTGTTCCTATTACCATTTTCTTAATTGTTTTGTGTTTGTTATTGTAGGTCTTTTCCTTCTCTTGTGTTTCCTGCCTAGAGAAGTTCTTTTAGGATTTGTTGTAAAGCTGGTTTGGTGGTGCTGAATTCTCTTAGCTTTTAATTTTTCTGTCGGTTCTGAATGAGATCCTTGCTGGGTAGAGTAATCTTGGTTGTGTTTTTCTCTTTCATCGGTTTCAGTATGTTCTGCCACTCCCTTCTGGCTTATAGAGTTTCTGTTGAAAGATCAGATGTTAACCTTATGGGGATTCCCTTGTATGTTAATTGTTGCTTTTCCCTTGCTGCTTTTAATATGTCTTCTTTGTATTTAATTTTTTATAATTTGGTTACTATGTGTCTCGGCGTGTTTCTCCTTGGATTTATCCTGTATGGGACTCTCTGTGCTTTCTGGAGTTGATTCACTCTTTCCTTTATCATATTAGGGGAGTTTTCAACTATAATCTCTTCAAATATTTTCTCAGTCCCTTTCTTTTTCTCTTCTTCTTCTGGGACCCCAATTTGAATGTTGGTGCGTCTGATGTTGTCCCAGAGGTCTCTGAGACTGTCGTCAGTTCTTTTCGTTCTTTCTTCTTTATTCTGTTCTCCAGTAGTGATTTCCACTATTTTATCTTCCAGGTTACTTATCCATTCTTCTGCCTCAGTTATTCTGCTATTGATTCCTTGTGGAGAATTTTTAATTTCATTTATTGTGTTGTTCGTCATTGTTTGTTTGCTCTTTAGTTCTTCTAGGTCCTTGTTAAAATGTTTCTTGTATTTTCTCCATTCTATTTCCAATATTTTGTATCATCCTTAGTATCATTACTCTGAATTCTTTTTCAGGTAGACTGCCTATTTCCTCTTCATTTGTTTGGTCTGGTGGGTTTTTACCTTGCTCCTTCATCTGCTGTGTTTTTTTCTGTCTTCTCATTTTGCTTAACTTACTGTGTTTGGGGTCTCCTTTCTGCAGGCTGCACGTTCATAGTTCCCGTTGTTTTTGGTGTCTGTCCCCAGTGAGTAAGGTTGGTTCAATGGGTTGTGTGAGCTTCCTGGTGGAGGGGACTGGTGCCTGTGTTCTGATGGCTGAGGCTGGATCTTGTCATTCTGGTGGGCAGGACCGTGTCCGGTGTTGTGTTTTGGGGTGTCTGTGAACTTATTATGATTATAGGCAGCCTCTCTGCTAATGGGTAGGGTTGTGTTCCTATCTTGCTAGTTGTTTGGCATAGGATGTCTAACACTGTAGCTTGCTGGTTGTTGAGTGAAGCTGGGTCTTAGCAGGGACATGTAGATCTCTGAGAGAGCTTTCACCGTTTAATATTACATGGGGCCAGGAGGTCTCTGGTGGACCAATGTCCTGAACTTGTCTCTCCCACCTCAGTGGCTCAGGCCTGACACCCGGCTGGAGCACCAGGACTATGATTGTGGAGGCTTGGTGAATCCAAAGTTTGATGTAGTAGGCCAGCATGCCGGAGACTCCAGGAAGAATTGCAGCCCAAGCGAAGGCTGCTCGCAGAATCCCCTGTGTGTTTACTTTTAAGAGACTACTCTCCCTCTCCCCTTTATTATCCATGAGACTTATAAGTCTCACTTTTCTTTTTTGTAAAGGGATGATAATAGTAATATCATTTTCATATTCTCTGAGGATTGAAGTACATTGTTTCTATTATTGTTATAGTTTTATTAATTTCTAGGCTGACACTTCTCTAGGCAAAGTGTTGAATAATTTTGAAAAGCAAAGAAAATTTCTTTAAGAAAATAATTACTTCCTAAATTTACTTTTGTCAATTCAGGTGCATTGTTTTACATTCTATCTGAAAGTTTATTTTTGTGAATTCAGATGAGTCATTCTCCATTAGGTTGTTCCAAAGCATAGTGTGCTAGTATATTTGGAGTCGGGTTTTTTTCCTATGAACAATCACCAATGAAAAATGAAATGCTAATTTGATAAATCTTTTGTAGAATTATAACAATTTTCAGTCAATGTTTAACACACTTTATTTCAGATAATTTAATACGTAAAATGCATTAGTCTCAGGAGAGGTCCAGAGGTCAAAGAGAAATGTAAGAATGTGAAAAAAAAAAAAAAAAAAGGAGGATTCTTTTTCTATTCTGTTCTGTCCTTTATTTCCTTGGCTGGACTTTGGAGTAGGCTATCAGGTATACCTTTAAAGTAGGTGAAATCCATGGCTTTATTTTCTGCTTTTGTTACTGGTTTAATATGGAGACAGCCATGGAGCCATTTGAAGTCATCTTTTGCAGCAATTTTGAATGGGAAAATAGAATTGAAAAAGGCCTTACTATTATCTGACAGCCTGTTTGTGTATCAAAGTTAATGAGAGGTTTGCAAATAGTCTGAAGAGGCAAAACTTCCTACCTCTCAGTTTGGACTGCTTCCACAGAATACAGTGATCCAATTTTAGAGGAGATTTGGAATTGCCAGTACCTAGGACCGGAAAATAAATCCAACATTGTTCCAACCAGCCTGAAACGTCTGGTCACTATAATTACGCTGAAATAATACTTAACTAAAGCTGTAATTTACTTGTTCTTCTCTATTTCACATTGCTTCTTGGGAATAATATTTATTCTGTATGCTTAGCTAAATTACAATTGTTAAAAAGTAATGAGTTAAGAATGGTATTTGATTTTGTTCTTTGCTCATATTTTTACATTGACATTTAGATCTTCCAGCAATCTGAAAATATTTTTATAAATGATGTAAGGTTGTAGGCTAAGTTTTCTTCCAGATTGCTAGTCAGTTTATTAGTAACACTAACTGAACAATCAATTCTTTCCTCATTGGCTTGAGAATACATGTATTGTTCTTACATATAAATGGTGATATTGCTGCATTCTGTTTTGTTTCATTTATTTATTTATTCATTAAGCAAATAGGTCTTGAGTACCTACTGTGTATCAGGTGATATGTTACAAAGTAGGAATACATTAGTAGTTGAGACAGCCATTTAGTAAATGTTTTATATATAATGTAAAATTGCTAACAAGTGCCACAAAGGAGAAAGGTGTTTAATGCTATGAGAGCTTACTACAAAACATTTATCTATTTCTGAATGTTACACTGTTTTAAGTATACTGTATTTTGATATAAGATAGTACCTTCCTCATTAATCTATTTCAAAGTCTTTTATGTAGTTTTATTTACTTAGATTAGTTTTAAAGTTTATATTAATTCCTTTTGAAATTGTATTGAATTTATGGACTAACTTTGTGAAAATCAACATCTTTATAATAGTGACCCTTTATATCCAAAAGTATATGTTTTCCATTTCTTCTATTTTCCTGTATATGTATGTTTAAAATAATTTTTTACTGTGGTAAAATACGTATAACATAAAGTTTACCATCTTAACCATTCTTAAGTATACAGCTCAGTGGTATTAAATACATTCACATTATTGTGTAACTATCTCCGCCATCTACCCACATAACTCTTTTCATCTTGTAAAACTGAAACCCTGTACCCACGAAGTGATGTCTCCATTCTCCCCTCCTCTAGCCCTACCATCCACCATTATGCTTTGTGTCTTTATGATGATTTTGACTAGTCTAAGTTCCTCATGTAAGTGGAGTCATACAGTGTTTGTCTTTTTATGACTGGCTTATTTCAGTAGCGTAATATCCTCAAAGTTTATTCATGTTAGTGTCTTGTAGAATTTCCTGTCTCTTTAAAGTTGAATAACATTCCATTGTATGTATATACCATATTTCACTTAGCCATTGATCATATAGTAATTCTATGTTTAATTTTTTGAGGAACATGATACTGTTTTCTGTAGTGGCTGTACCATTTTACATTTCCACCAGTGGGGCACAGGGTTCAGTTTTTCTATATCTTCACCAGCACTTGGGGTGTGGTGTGTGTGTGTGTGTGTGTGTGTGTGTGTGTGTGTGTGTGTGTGTGTGTATGTTTGATTTTTGGATAGTAGCCATCCTAATTGGTATGTAGTAGTGTCTTTTCATACTTCTGATTTGCATTTCTCTAATAATTAGTGATATTGAGCATCTTTTCATGTGCTTACTACTCATTTGTATGTCTTCTTTGGAGAAATGTCAATTTAAGTCTTTTGCACATTTCTTAATTGGTTCATTTCCTTTTTGTTGTTGAGTGTTAGGAGTTTTCTGTATATTCTGGATGTTAATCTTTTATCAGATATATGACTTACAAATATTTGGTCTTATACTGTGGGTTGCCTTTTTATTCTGTTGATAGTATCCTTGAATGCACAGCATTTAAAAATTTTTATGAAATCCAATTTTTCCTGTGTTTCCTTTTTGTTATTTGCACCTTTCCTGTCATATCCAAGAAATCATTGCCAAATCCAATTTTGTGAATCTTATGACCTGTTTCTTCTTGTAAGTGTATAATTGTTTTAGATCTTATATTTAGGTTCTTAATCCATTTTTGAGTTAATTTTTGTGTATGGTTTCAGGTAATGATCCACATTCATGCTTTTGCATGTGAATATCTAGCTTTTCCAGTATCATTTGTTGAAAAGACTGCTTTTTTACCATGGAGTGGCCTTGGTACCCTTGTTGAATTGAGCGTATATGTGAGGGTTTATTTCTGGGCTCTGTAGTCTATTCCATTGGTCTAATGTGTTTTTTCCTCATGCCCATACCGCACAGTTTTGATTACTGTCGCTTTGTAATAAGTTTTGAAATTAGGAGTCCTCCACTTTTGTTCTTTTTCAAGATTGTTTTGGCTGTTCAGGGTCCCTTGAGATTCCATATGATTTTTAGAATGGATTTTTCTGTTTCTACATGAAACAATATTAGAATTTTGATAGGGATTGCATTTGAAGTAGATCACTTCAGGTAGTATTGACATTCTAATAATGTTAAGTATTCCTATCCATGAACATGCGATATGAGTCCATTTATTTGTATCTTTTAAAATTTCTTTCAGTAATGTTTTGTAGTTCTCACTGTGTAAGCCTTTAACTTGTTTGGTTGAGATAATTCCTAAGTATTTTATTCTTTTTGATGCTTTTATAAATGGAAATGATTTTATAATTTCCTTTTCAGATTATTTTTCTTTGTGTATAGAAATACACCTGATTTTTGTGCATTGACTTCATGTCTTGCTACTTCACTGAATTCATTTATTAGTTCTAACAGGTTCTTTTTGGAATCTTTAGTGTTTTCTACACATTAGATCATATCATTTGCAAAAAAGATAATTTTACTTCTTCTTTTCCAGTTTGGATGCCTTTTGTGTCTTTTTCTTGCATAGTAGCTCTGGCTAGAACTTCTAGTACTATGTTGAATAAAAATGATGAAAGTGGGCATCCTTGCCTTGTTCTTGATCTTTGATTAAATGTTTTCAGTCTTTCACCATTGAGTATGATGCTCGCTGTGTGTTTTTTGTATTGGATTTTATTATGTTGAGGTGTTTTCTTTCTATTCCTGTTGAGTGTTTTTATCATGTAAGTGTGTTGAATTTGTCAAATGCTTTTTTTCTTTTTTGCATCAATTGAGATGGTGATGTGTGTGTGTGTGGTTTTTTTTTTCATGCTGTTGATGTGGCATATACACTGATTGATTTTTCTTTGTTGAACTTTCTTGCATTCCAGGAATAAATCCCACTTGGTCATGATGCATAATCCTTTATATGCTGCTGAAATCTGTTTGCTACTATTTTTTTTTTTTTGAGGATTTTTGTAACAATGTTCATAAGGAATATTGGTCTGTAGTTTCCTTTTTTTATAGTGTCTTTGTATGGCTTTGGTATCAGGGTAATGCTGGCCTCATAAAACAAGTTAGGAAGTTTTTCTTTCTCTTTAAAGTTTTGGAGAAGTTTACTAAAGTTTGGTATTAGTTCGTCTTTGTATGTTTGGTAGAATTCATCAGGGATTTTCTTTGTTGGGAGATTTTTGATTAATTATTCAATGTCCTTACTAGTTATACGTCTATTCATATTTTTTTTCATTATGATTTACTCTTGATAGGTTTTATGTTTTTAGGAATTTTTCCATTTCATCTACATTATCGTAATTTATTGGCATACTATTCTTTTAGTACTTTCTTGTAAACCTTTTTACTTCCTTTGAATTTGTAGCAACGTCCCCACTTTTTTTTCTGATGGTAGTAATTTCAGTCCTCTCTCTCTCTCTCTCTCTCTCTCTCTCTCTCTCTCTCTCTCTCTC
>NW_021702606.1:0-3156 GCF_005190385.1 Monodon monoceros
AGTACAACTGTAGTGTTCTCTCCAAAGGAAACCCCATCTTTAACCTATTATGCAGGGTTTATCATATTATGTAGAGACCCACTCTAAGGATTTCACACTGTTTTTTCAAAGTCTTCTTATTCTGTGTTGAAAGGATGGGCATGGATAACCAAACTATGCCATCATAGTACCCTCAAAACACCTTTATGGTTTATCATAATGAAGAGCAACAAGACAAATCTTGGGTTTGCCCCTCTAAGTTCTATTTTATTGAGTAATTTATGACAAGTTGATATATGATAATACTATAATCTGTAGGACAATAACTGACATAAATTCATAGTATCATATTTGCTTCCTATGGAGATTTATTTTAACAGTATACTATAATCCAAATTGCTGCATTTGGTGAAACTGAGTAGACTGGATTTTACAAATATTCTATCTGGAAGCTGAATTCAACTCCCCGCTTCTTTCCATGCTACAGTGACATGCGAGCAGAAGGAAGTAAGTTGGCCGCTGGTACTGGACAGATGAGGAATAATCTGGAGTCCCTGATTGTTCAGCACCAGCTGGTTGAGGGGTCCCTCTAAGAATGAGTGATGTTATGCTACCCTTTTAGTTCAGTAGGAAGTTCTGAGTGATTGACCTTAATAAAGTTACCAAGTGTCCTATTGAACCCAACTCCTGCCCTGGGTATTGACAAAAACAAGAGTTAAAATGTTCATAAATTTTGAAAAAATGTAAGCTCCCCTGTTCAAAATAATCTTTCTGAGACTTTTCCTATGTTCTAAAAGTTCTACTCCCTGATAGAGGCTCTGCTGGCTCCTGGGTGGGAGGCAGCCACACAATCCATTCCTCTGGGCCTAGTTCCAGGCAAGCAAAAGTTCTTTGCCTTCCATCATCTAATCACCCACGGTCGCTCAAAAGACAGCTTCCCCCAGGAGACAGCAATGCTGGAAACTTACATATGTCCTGCTCCCCAGCGTATGAAGAAACAGAGCAACTCTGCTTCCAGAAATATCCAGAAAACATCAGATGTTTGAATGGGTAATATCATATTCAAGGAATACTCTACTTAGAGAAAGAATCTGCAGCCAACTCATCAGTGACATAAATGTGTTTTATGGAGAAAAGAATAGAATTATCCCTCTCTGGGGGGAAAATCATAAATAAACAAATAAGTTTGATATGAGGCTAAGAAACATAACCAATTGTACTATATTCTTCCCCTTTATATAAAGTTACCATTTCACATCATTTCATAGAGTAAGCTTAACTAACTACTTTTTATTTTTATAGAGCAGGTTCTTATTAGTCATCAATTTTATACACATCAGTGTATACATGTCAATCCCAATCACCCAGTTCATCACACCACCACACCCACCGCCCTACCGCTTTCTCCCCTTCGTGTCCATACGTTTGTTCTCTACATCTGTGTCTCAATTTCTGCCCTGCAAACCAGTTCATCTGTACAACTTTTCTAGGTTCCACATAAATGTGTTAATATGCGATATTTGTTTTTCTCTTTCTGACTTACTTCACTGTGTAGGACAGTCTCTAGGTCAATCCACTTCACTACAAATAACTCAATTTCATATTTTTTATGGCAGAGTAATATTCCATTGTATATATGTACCACATCTTCTTTATCCATTCGTGTGTCAATGGCATTTAGGTTGCTTCCATGACCTGGCTATTGTAAATAGTGCTACAATGAACATTGGGGTGCACGTGTCTTTTTGAATTATGGTTTTCTCAGGGTATATGTCCAGTAGTGGGATTGCTGGGTCATATGGTAATTCTATTTTTAGTTTTTTAAGGAACCTCCACACTGCTCTCCATACTGGCTGTATCAATTTACATTCCCACCAACAGTGCAAGAGTGTTCCCTTTTCTCCACACCCTCTCCAGCATTTGTTGTCTGTAGACTTTCCAATGAGCCCATTCTAACTGGTGTGAGGTAATATCTCATTGTAGTTTTGATTTACATTTCTCTAATAAATAGTGATGTTGAGCAGCTTTTCATGTGCTTCTTGGCCACCTATATGTTTTCTTGCAGAAATGTCTATTTAGGTCTTCACCCCATTTTTGGATTAGGTTGTTTGTTTTTTTAGTATTGAGCTGCATGAGCTGTTTATATATTTTGGAGATTAATCCTTTGTCCATTGATTCATTTGCAAATATTTTCTCCCATTCTGAGAGTTGTCTTTTCGACTTGTTTATGATTTCCTATGCTGTGAAAAAGCTTTAAGTTTCATCAGGTCCCATTTGTTTATTTTTGTTTTTATTTCCATTACTCTAGGAGGTGGATCAAAAAAATCTTGCTGTGATTAATGTCAAAGAGTGTTCTTCCTGTGTTTTCCTCTGAATTTTACAGTGTCCGGTCTTACATTTAGGTCTCTAATCCATTTTGAGTTTATTTTTGTGTATGGTGTTAGCGAGTGTTCTAATTTCATTCTTTTACATGTAGCTGGCCAGTTTTCCCAGCACCACTTATTGAAGAGACTGTCTTTTTTCCATTGTATATTTTTGCCTCCTTTGTCATAGATTAGTTGACCATAGGTGCGTGGGTTTATCTCTGGGCTTTCTATCTTGTTCCATTGATCTATGTTTCTGTTATTGTGCCAGTACCATATTGTCTTGATTATTGTAACTTTGTAGTATAGTCTGAAGTCAGGGAGTCTGATTCCTCCAGCTCCGTTTTTTCCCCTCAAGACTGCTTTGGCTATTCGGGACTTTTGTGTCGCCATACAAATTATAAGATTTTTGTTCTAGTTCCATAAAAAATGCCATTGGTAATTTGATAGGGATTGCATTGAATCTGTAGATTGCTTTGAGTAGTACAGTCATTTTCACAATATTGATTCTTCCAATCCAAGAACATGGTATATCTCTCCATCTGTTGGTATCATCCTTAATTTCTCTCATCAGTGCCTTATAGTTTTCTGCATACAAGTCTTTTGTCTCTTTAGGTAGGTTTATTCCTAGGTATTTTATTCTTTTTGTTGCAGTGGTAAATGGGAGTATTTCCTTAATTTCTCTTTCAGATTTTTCATCATTCGTGTATAGGAATGCAAGAGATTTCTGTGCATTAAGTTTCTATCCTGCAACTTTACCAAATTCCTTGATTAGCTCTAGTAGTTTTCTGGTAGCGTCTTTAGGATTCTCTAT
>NW_021702607.1:0-6849 GCF_005190385.1 Monodon monoceros
AGCTCTGATTGGGTCACCACCTGCTCAGAATTCTGCATGGCTGCCCATTTTCCGGAGCCTCTGAAAACCTACTGTGTCTGCCAGGACAACCTCTGTGTCTCCAGAGCGGCTCTTACTGCCCCGTTTCCTGGCCACAGTAGCTTTCGAGTCCTCACGCCAGTTCAGTGCACACTTTCACACCTCCGTTCACGGGTCCTGCTTTCCCCATGGCCTGTGGTAATTTGCTCCTTCTCAGCCCGTGGAACCCTCACTAACCCTGGATGCCAGGCTCAACGTGACCTCCTGTACTCAGAAAGCCTTCCCAGACCCACTCCACCTTCCTCTGGCCTTCGCTTGTTCTATTCTGCTGACATTTATTTCATCCTCCACCCGTTTACTGCTGTTGGTGTGTCTGCTCTCTGGAGACTGCGAGTTGCCTGAGGGTGGGGACTCTGCCTTAAGAATGTAAGTGGTCAAAGTCGATGGAAAACTCATTGTTAACAAATCTGAACGGAGTCCCCGCTCTGTGCTACACGCTGGGGAGATGGCAGAGAACAGAGCAGACAGAAGTGTCCGCTCTCATGGGGCTCACTGTCCAGTGGGGAGGCTGACAATCAGCAAGACAAATGGAAAGGTATAGTGAGTGAGCTCATGAGCTCGTGTTAAGTGCACGTGGATAAATAAAGCAGGGGGAAGGAAGGCAGGGGATGTGGAATTGCAGCTTTCAGTTTTCAATAGGGTAGTCAGGGAAGGTGACATTGGAGCAAAGATCTAAAGGAGGTGAGGGCAAGCGCCTCGCAGATATAGGGGGGAAGATCATCCCAGGCAGAGGGAAGGGCATGTGCCAAGGGCCTGGGGTGGCTATTCCCGAGTGAGGTGGGGGCAGGGTGAGGAGAGACTTGAGAGATAGAATCAGAGGTGAGTGTGGTGAGGGGGAGTGACTTGGGCTGTACCCTGAGGGGACAGGGTAAAGGTCCAAGGGTCCTGAACAGCGGAAGGACAGGGTCTGACTTAGCAAGTTGCCTCCGGCCGCTGTGCAGAGACAGACTGAAGCTGCTGGGGCAGATGACATGTATGCTGATGACAGGGGTCATCCTTGGCAGAGTCAGGTTCTATCACTGGCCACTGGGCCTGTTTCTAAAGCCCTTTTCCCAGAGGACTGGGCATGTGGAGGGCCTTTGCAAGGCCACATTTCAGGTTCGTTTTGGTTTGGGGGGAGGGGCAGGGTGGGTGAAGATGGCAGAGTCATTCTCTTTGTGAAGCCCCATCGGCCATCCTAAGAACGATGATGCCCAAAGAGATGCCAGGGACCAGCCGCTGCCCCTCCTTCTCATGACGGGAAACTTAGGCCCAGAAAAAGGGCGCGGGGAGCATTTTAAAAGCAACAACTCCTATCCCGAAAGCGGCAATCTTCAGCTCTCCCCTCCCCACCGCAGGAATCCCTTTGGTTCAAGTGAGGAGAAACAGTTTGTACCGTTTCCCAAAGAGGGGGATGCTGGCCCATTGGCTGCTCAGTGAGTCAGAGCCGGGCCTTTGCATCACTTGGGCGGTCACAGAAGGGCCTGTGGTATCAGGTGGTCAGGGGCGGCTCTGAGAATCTGGCGCTGCGCTCTAGGTGGGAGGGGGTCTGGGGTGAGGCGGTCTAGACCCAGTCACCCAGCAGTGGGTAAAGTCTTCAAGGCCTGACAGGGCAGGGCTGCTCCCGGAATGGGCTGGGTCAGCGGAGGTGACCCCACTGAGTCTCTCCTCCCCTCCTTGCCCTTCCCCCATCACAGCTCTCCCAGGACTGGGTGCCTGGGAGAGCAGGGACCCTTCATTTCATCTTCATCTTCGCCAGGAACCCTGGCCCACCTGGCACGTCCTTGACTCGGGATGGCCTTGCATGGAGGAGGACTGTGTGCCCACAGGGCAGCAGTGTGGGCAGTATCGTGGCTCCCGCACTCCCTTCCCGCGGCGGTCTGACCCATGGCCTCGGGGGCAGGCGAGGTGGAGCAGGCTGGCCCCGCCCTCCCATCTGTTCCCCACCTGGAACCCCTTCTTCTCGAGGGCCACCTCGCCAATGGCTATTGCATCCACAGTGGAGCTGAGCTATTAAGAGTAAGACAGGGCTTCCCTGGTGGCGCAGTGGTTGAGAGTCCGCCTGCCGATGCAGGGGACGGGGGTTCGTGCCCCGGTCTGGGAAGATCCCACATGCCGCGGAGCGGCTGGGCCCGTGAGCCATGGCCGCTGAGCCTGCGCGTCCGGAGCCTGTGCTCCGCAACGGGAGGGGCCACAGCAGTGAGAGGCCACAGCAGTGAGAGGCCCGAGTACCGCCAAAAAAAAAAAAAAAGTAGAGGGCTTCCCTGGTGGCGCAGTGGTTGAGGGTCCGCCTGCCGATGCAAGGGACACGGATTCGTGCCCCGGTCCAGGAGGATCCCACATGACGCGGAGTGGCTGGGCCCGTGAGCCATGGCCGCTGAGCCTGTGCGTCCGGAGCCTGTGCTCCGCAACGGGAGAGGCCACAACAGTGAGAGGCCCGTGTACCGCAAAAAACAAACAAACAAAAAAGAGTAAGACAGACAAGTGTGGGACTTCTCTGGTGGTCCAGTAGTTAGGATTCCACGCTCTCACTGCCAGGGGCCCAGGTTCAATCCCTGCTCCCTGATCGGGGAACTGAGATCCCACAAGCCCCACGGCGCGGCCAAAAGAAAAAAGAGTAACACAAGTGTGACACTAAGGGTCAAGAGACCAGTCTTCCAGCCCCTGCTCAGCCACTGACTCCTGGGGGGCCCTCTGTGGCAGGAGGGGGCTGGGCTAGTGGGCTTCCGAGGTGCCAGTGCCTCTAATGCTCTACAATCCCATTAGAAGAGAGCCGGAGAGCCTTGGTAGGAAAACACTTTCCTCTCTTCGGGAAAAGAGCCCAGCTGGAATGTAACTCCCACCCAAGAGCAGAGGGAAGGTGAGGTGGAGGCGCCAGGGGAGGCCCCAGATCCCCTGGGAGTGAGCAGAGTGGGGCAAGGGCCCTGGGAAGGCCTAGAAGCCAGCAGTTAGACTCCCTACCTGTGAAGACTGGAATTTACAAAGGCTCCCAGTTTACTAGTGAAAGGCTGTGCTCATTGTGGGATCTTCACAGCAAGTGCCCTTAACATATTTTAAGTGATTCAACAATCTGACCCCACCTCTGCCCCCGAAATCCACCCTGGCGCGTTTCCATTGATTCTTCAAAGGAGGCTGGCCTGGATGGGCCTCGGGGATGTCACCCTTAAGCCCTGGGTGCTCAGATGAAGGCCTCGGGTGGGGTTGGGGGACGGTGAGGTCTAAGGAACCAGGGTTTCATTTTTGTTGAATGATGAAGATTCCCCTTAGTTTTGGGGGAAGGGGGTCTTGAACTGAGAGGCATCGAAAACCTCTTTACCACACTCTGTCATATTTCCTATTGCCTTGGAATATTTTCCTAACGTCTCCAGGCAGCGAAGTGGCTTACAGGATTCTGGTTTGAGATTCTCCTGCGTGGATGGGCCTGACCTCAAAGGGGATTGATGTAGCTAAAGCGCTTTCCAGCGCCTTGACCAGTTGGAGCGACGCCAAGCCACTGGGCACTGAACTTTGCTGCAGACAGAAGAGGCAACTGGCCTTGGAAGCCCTGAGTCCACGCCATGCCCGGGCATCCCTGACTTTCTGTCACTTTTTTCACCTTCCAGGCTGTTTCTTAGCCATGCCCTGGGTGGGTGGCCTTTTACAGGTGACAGTCAGATCACTTTCACACACACCCTCACAAGCAGACTGGACAGTGGCTGGGGTGGATAACGCAGGTCGAATCACCTTTGACACATGACACTGAGGCTGGCAGAGCTGAGGTGACATGGCAGAAGGCCCACCATGAAGTCAGTGACAGAGTCCAAAGCCACTGCCTCGCCCCTGCCCTCCAGTCCCAACCCCGCTTCACCCCATCTCCCTTCTGTTATTTATTTATTAGTAGACATTCAAGACGTGTACGTGGGATTGAATTATGAGAGAGTTTCTGCTGAGGTAGGGACCTACCAGGCACTGCCTGCGCTCCAGCTGCTGCCACAGACAGGCCGTGCTGAGGAGAAACCTAGGCTGCGAGGGGCCTCCCAACTGAGGCTCATGTGGAATAGATGGAGGAACTGGGGAGACTGGGCCTGAAGGAGACATGGAGACTTGGGGTGATATGTGTGTTTGTTGGGGGCAGGTCAGGGAACCATGGCAACAGCCTTCACATCTCTGGCACGGGTCAGCGTGACCACAGGTCGAAGCTTCAGGCCAAGTGCTTCAACTTGACAAGAGGAGTGGCTTTCTTGGGAGCAGACATGAAAATTCTTCCTTTGAAGAATGGGAGGAAGCCTTTCGTCATTCAAAGTACATACACAGAAATCGGAGGCAGCGGGTAGGGAAGAGGTGGTCTTGACGGTGATGTCTGGACACCACTTACCGTAAGCTCTCTTCTGGCTGGGAGAGGCTCTTATTTCTCTGGCTTGGCTTTCAAACTCCTGCCCCTGGGAATGCCCTGGGTGTGAGTGTGTACACACGTGCTGCTTGTGACTTCCCTGTGCTTGTAAGTGTGACCCTCACCAACCACTCGAGGGCTTGCCAAGTCGTGCCCGTGGGCTCTGAAGCTGACCACTCCGGTTCCCCCAGCTTGGTGCTTGCCAACTTCTAAGGGCAGCTTCCCACTGTGGCCAGGACACCAGGCGGTGGCTGGACCAGAAGGAGGCCCCTGTCCTCCTGAGACCCTGACTCCCATCTCTGGCCTAGAAAGGCCTGACAACATTGAGAGGCTAGGGCACTCTGTAGACTGGTTAGACCATAAGTGGAGGCCCTGCTCCCCTCTGGGAAGGGTAGAAACAGAAGAGGGGGGAGTGGCTTGGGCAGATCAGACCCTGAGAACCTGATCGTGGAAGAAGCTGGAGCTGTCCGCCTGGAGAAGAGACTTGGCCTGCCGTGAAATCTCTGAAGGGTAAGGGATTGGACTGTGTGTAGGATGGTGGCCCCAGGACTCAGAGATAGCCCCAGATGGAAAAGACAGCCCAGAAGGGAGGTGGTAAGCTCACTGTGAGTGGAGGTATGCAAGCAGAAGGTAGGCAACCACTCAGCTAGCTCTAACAGGGACCCTTAGCCGAGGGAGCCTTAAGATGTCTGCATTCCTAAGAGTCTGTATGTTGGGGACCTAGGAAACTGACTTGATACCTGTGGCTCTTGTCAAAAGAGCACTATCTTTGCCTTTTGGTCTCAGTTGGATCCCTAATGTTGGAAGCCCAGCAGTGCCAGCTGCAGGGGCTCAGACTTGCCCAGGACATTCAGAGGAGTTGGCAAGAGCTGGGTGGGGGTGGGGAGGCAGGTGTCTTGTGAGGTCAGCTCCCTTGCATACCACAAACTCAGCTACAGTTTCTGGAAACAGCATTTGGAAAACTCATCTTTTGGTGGGTCTCATCTCTAACTGTGGGAATTGTAAATAGCTGGCTATCTTGGCCTTCCAAAGCGCTTTAGAAAGGGAACTTCGATAGAAACTCATGGTGCCTCTTCTACTATTGTCTCCAAATTTCAACCCTTGAAATGTGCTCCTTTTTCTCCCCCTTCCTTTTTTCTTCCATTCTTTCCAGGATGCTCATGGTATCTCCAAGAGGGAATGGGGCGCTCAGATATTTTTCAACAGGCCTGATACTAGCATCTGGAAAGGGACATTTCTTCCTCCTGTGTGACTCTCCTGTACAAGGCAGGACATTTGGCATCCCTGGCCATCCCGTCCTCATATTAAATTCCAGCAGCATATCCCAGTAATGGAGCATTTCCCAACATCCCTTAGAGGTGACACTGTCCCCCTCAACACACACATTTTGAAAACCATTGCCTGAATCCCCCCAAAAGAATTGACTGGCTCAAGGCCATACCACCCAGTGACAAAGCCAAGGCCAAGTCAAATCTCATTCATTTATTCCAAGAACTTTTATTCTTCAACAGGGTGTGTGTCAGAAGAGCAAAGGGAACGCGGGCCTGAACTGAGGCAGTGAAGAGGGGACTCCCCGCCCGCAAAACTACTACTTCCCACGATTTCTCTCCTTTTGCCAAACTCCGGTTTCCTCCTCCAGCCCACCTAGCTCGCCGCTTCCGCAATTGCAGCACAGATCGACTTTCCGGCAATTAGTGGAAAGAGTGTAGTCGAGCGCGATCCGCGGGAGGAGAATCAGGTGCTTTTCAGGCGGGGCAGGGGAGTGAGAGTGCTGAAACCCAGAGGTCTCCGGAGCGAGCAGCCGCCTTCCGCCGGGCATTCGAGAGTGAGCTGCCGCCAGGCCCCAGCGGCAGAGTCACGGCGGAACTCGGTGGAGGTGGAGGACCGTCGACCCTCGCGGTTGATCCCTGGAGGTGTCCCGGGGCGGGGGGGGGGGGCTATCTGGGGGCCAGGGGTCGGGGCTGGGGGCTCACAGGCCGCGGCGCAGAGGGAGCAGAGAGCAGCGCAGCCGGGCTCGACCTCGCCCTCCAGACACCAGAGGCCGAGGCCGCTGGGAATGGCGGGACCACCTCTCCAAAGTCCTTTGAGATCCCAGCTCTGTTCGAAGACGGGGGTGCGGGGGGTGGGACAGCGAGATTATTATTATTCCTCTGTTTTGCCTCTGCAGCCAGCGCCGGCGGGTTGTTCTGTTTGAATGAATGATCCCAGCGGCCGCGCCCAATGGGCGCCCGCGCCTGTTTAATATTCATGAGGCTCGCGGCCAATGGCCGGGCGAGGAGGCTGTTTTAAACGGCGGAGCCCGCTGGCCAATCAGGCGGCTCTCGTGGAGGCAGCTAGCGCGAGGCTGTGGAGCGCTGAGCCGCGCGTCGTGCCCTGCGCTGCCCAGACTAGCGAACAATACAGGTACGTTTTGCACCGCCCGC
>NW_021702608.1:0-1464 GCF_005190385.1 Monodon monoceros
AGTGCATCTCAGTTTTCGTCCCCTGGTACTCGGGTTCACCATTCCAGACGCTTTGCTAACACTCTCCCCACTTGGAGACTCAGTGCCTTAACCTCCTGTTTGGCACAGTTTGCAATTTCTGCGCAAGATGAACAGGAATAGGGAGAACCAATGAGAAAAAAGCTGTAGGTGTCTGCACAGGCAAATGGAACGCTCATTTCCCACCAGGAAGAGGAATGAACCAAAGGCTCAGCGTGCCCTGCCGGAAACAGATTAGGGCCTGAAGCAATCCTGCGGTTTTGGGGCCAGCTCACAAGAAAGCGGGTTGAAGAAAGGAGCTCAGGTGCACTGTATTTCACAAACCTGCAGAGTTATGAATGACAGCTATCGTCCAAAAATGTATTGAAGTAAGTCTTCGAAGAGGAGTTGAAAGCCGGGCAGAATTTCAGGAAAACGATTTCAGGGGGTAGACTGGAATTGCACTTAAAGCATAGGAAAATAGGCAGAATGTCGACAATGATGCACTTGGCCAAAAAGGGCGTATGCGTTTTTTCCTGAATATATTCAGGAAAAAACGCATACGCCCTTTTTATCCAACCAAGCAAGCGTGTAAAGGAAATCTGCACTACAATGAAGTCTCACTGCCCCCCGGTCAAAAGGGCCATCGGAAAAAAGGGTAAAATCCAGAAAGGCAGGACAGGTCATGGAGAACAGGGAGCCTTGTTATGCTGATGGGCGGGATGTAAATTGCCAATAGCCACTCTGGAGAAGTGTATGGTGTTTCCTGAAACACTTAGGAAACAAAGCAACACAGCCTATGGCACTTCCACTTATGGTTCCAAAGCTTAGGGAAATTAAAATCAAAAACAGACAGCCACCCCAAAGTTTGGGACGGCTCTGTTTACAAGAAACTCGTCTACGGTACAAGTTAAATAACCAAGAAAGCAAAATATGGATAAAGAAGTTGTGGTACGCACGTACAATGGAATATCACTCAGCAATGAAATCTACGTCATCTGTCCAGTAGGGGCATAATGAGTGGATTAAGGTTGGATGATTCTACGAGAAATAAGTCACACGGAAAAAGAAACATCATAAGATATCACTAATACACGGAATGTAAACTTGGCTACACATGAACGGAATTACAATACAGAACAGGGTCCCAAATTTAGAAAACCAACTTATGCTTGCTTATTGGGAAAGGTGAGTTGGGGTGCTGCATAAAACCAGAGACTGAAATTAGCACAGATACCGTTCCATAAGCCAAATATATAATAGACAAGACCTACTCCTTGCTAAACGAAATGGACTCAACACCACATATTCAACACCTGGGAATATACCTGACACATAATAATCTGAAAACCCATGGATTTATATGTCTCCATAAGGAAATCAAGCGTGTGTACAGTGGCCTAAACGCAGCAGTGAGAATCCGATAATGGGATTTATCGGATTCTCACTGCTGCGTTTAGGCCGCTG
>NW_021702609.1:0-1246 GCF_005190385.1 Monodon monoceros
GTGAGGTGGGCCCTCTGCTGTGAGGTAACTCCTGCCTGGCTTGCTCCTGTTGCCTTGGTGACGTCGGACCTCTGGTGGCAGATGGAGCCTTCTTGTACCCTCCTCTCCAAGGTGATGAGGGCCCTCTTGCGTCAGGCTCTAACTGCTGGGCTCTCCACGATATCTGATGTGAGCCCAGTGATGCCAGGACACTCCTGTAAGGTTCCAATCCTCATGGGGATGTGGGTCTTCTGCTCTGTGGTCCCAACTCCTGGGTTGCTCACAGTTTCGTGATGTTGGCATTCCGGTGTTAGTACACTCAGTCCTAGATCCCATAGCCTCTGTGCTCTGTGCCGACTGCTGGGAGGTTCCAACTCCTGGATTCCTCACCTTTCTTACACTTTGGGCCCTGTGCTGTGAGGCTCCTCCTGCCTGCCTCACTCCAAGTCCATTTGTGATGTAGGTCTTCTGGTTTGAGACCACGTGTGCCGGTTGCCTCACCTTTTAGGTATGTGGCCCCACTGGTGTGAGGACACTCCTTACTGGTTCCCATCCTCTTGTTGATGTGGGCCCTCTGGTGAGATTCTGATCCTTGCTTGATTCCTCACACTTCCGGGAGGTGGGCCCTCTGCTGTGAGGTCACTCCTGCATGCCTGGCACACGTCGCCTTGGACACATGGGCCCTCTGGTTGCAGTTGGAGCGTGCTGGGAGCCTCCTCCCGTTGGTGATGAGGGCCCTCTGGCGTCAGGACCTAACTGCTGGGCTCCCCACATTTTCTGATGTGCGCCCAGTGTTGCGATGACACTCCTGCCAGGTTCCCGTCCCCCAGCAGTTGGCACCTCAGAACAGAAGGCCCAAATCCGCATGGGGACGGGAACCTGGCAGGAGTGTCATCGCAACACTGGGCGCACATCAGAAAATGTGGGGAGCCCAGCGTTGCGATGACACTCCTGCCAGGTTCCCGTCCCCATGCGGATTTGGGCCTTCTGTTCTGAGGTGCCAACTGCTGGGTTGCTCACAGTGTCAGGATGTGGGCCCTCTGCTGTGAGTTCACTCCGGCATGCATCCCATAGCCTCGGTGCTCTGGGCCACCTGCTTGGAGCTTCCCACTGCAGGATTCCTTACCTTTTTTTCTTCTATGGGCCTTGTGTTGTGAGACACTTCCTGCCTGCCTCACTCTGAGCCCCTTGTTGATGTGGGTCTTCTGGTTTGAGGCCATATGTGGTGGGTCCTCGCCTTTCATTGATGTGGCCCCACTGGAGTGAG